>NW_015151301.1:37335-41199 GCF_000732505.1 Cyprinodon variegatus | reverse complement strand
ATATTTAAGTTTATATTTATATATATATCTATCTTTCTATCAGCCTTTCTAAGACTGTCCGCCCACCCTTCTGTCTGTCTTTCCATTTGTCTCCCCAGCCGTCTGTCTGTCCACGCATTCCTCTATCTGTCCATCAATCCAGATAGACAGGAGCTACTGTATAGGGGCTGCAATTAGATGAATTCAGATGTACCCTTTTTTTTAAATTATTTTTTCTTTTTTTTGCCTGGTCTGTTATCATCCCACCACTTCCAGAGTTTTCCTTAATTGCTGCAAAATCATCTTTGTTTATCAAAATCTGTCTATCTACCATGTGCCTGCCAATGTCCTATCCTTGATCCTTTATTGCTAAACACCAAAACTCATGTTTTTTTTTGCAAACTGTGCTCACCTGGACTTACTTTACAAAATGTATTTCAAGTAGTTCATTTATAGTTTCGTAAACTTAGTTAATTTTTGGAAAAAGTGAAATATGAATATGAGCTAGTTCATTTTCATCTGTGTGAACTGAACTTTGAGCTTGTTCTTTTTAATTCTGAACTTGCACAACATTGTTTTCTGCTCTGCCAATAATCAAACAATGCTTTTTGTTGTAAAGCGATCCAACCTTTTGGTTTAACTATACTAGCATTAATGGTTTGGCTGAACTAACGGTTACCAATAAGTCAGGAAGAGCCGCCCATTAGCCATATTATGTATAATAGATGTTTTAAAATACTATGCTAAAATAATGCCAAAGGGATGTTGATAACTGATGTCATGCAGAATTAAGTAAAATCTTAAACTTCTCCTTTTTTAGATCTCTGTTTGCATTGAAATTGTTTAGTATTTTACGGCTCATCACTAGCCTGATAACTATGTTAAAGGACAGAGGGACCAAACAGACTTCTCAGCATGAACAGCTGCTGTGGTGTTGAAATGCAAACATCTCTGATGTGTTTTCTCAATCTTTGTATTAAATATCACATTCTAATGCTTTTATTTGAGCAGTTAGGGCTTAATGGAGTCATAACCTATTATTTTACTTTTAAAATCCTTCTAAATTGACTTTAAATTCATGTTTAATCAATCAATTAATCAGTCAATAATTAGAGCTCATTCAGACCCATTTTTATATCCCTTTTCCCCCATGATAATATGCAGGAGAATTTGATGTGTGTAAGCGTATTCCTGTGGATGAAGCATTAGCCAACTTTAAAAGGTCTTTAGGGTATTAAATGATAAATTTGAGAAACTCACAAAAAAAGAAGATTTGGAAGAACATTTTTTCATTTAATTTCATCACGGGTACATAGAAGACATAGTTACTGCATTGCATTAGTATGCTGAGAAGAATCCTAAATATCCAACACCTCTATTTGCAAGACGCCTGGGAAAATCAAGCAAGAGGTGAACTTGCTGCTTGATAACTGCCTGGAAATCATTCCATGGGAAAATGAATCATTGTTATTAATCCCTAATGAATGAGGGCATTTCTGGAACTATATTTTGAGTTATTTGTTTTCTTCCACCCTGGCTCACAGTTTACAGTTTATTCTGCAATGGTTTGCTTGACTGCACTCTAGCCATTCATCAAGCCACCGCTTCCCATTATTTGGTGCAGTCAGCTGAAACTGAGAAAGGTTTTTGGGGGGGTAAGCCTCATTCTTCCTCCACTAACTCTCAGTTCTCCTAAACAGAGATATTCTTCACACTGTTTCACTTATGCGCTGGCTCACTGGTCATTAGATGATTCAGTAAATTTATTTACACAGCTGGATTTGATTATGCTTACATTTTCCAAAAATGCCCCCCAAAAACAGAATAAAAGGCTACAAATGCAAAAGCAATAAAGCCATGCATGTACAACCATTTTTCAGTTTTTTCTTACCCCTTCCCTGAGGTGTTGGCTCACATTTTCTACATACAGACTCAGACCACAAGGCACACAGAATCAATAACCTAAGTATCACATTTTTTGTTTCTAATATTGCCCAAGCTGAGATTTTATCAGGCTCTGGTCTGAGCTGCATTCTGATAAGAGCAAGAGCTCGTCTAAGATTAAATGAAACAGCTTATTGCTAATGTGCACCAAACTGCTAGCCATTTTAATCATCTGTATTATTTTTTATAAACTACACCAGCTGCACAGACTCTGTCCCTCGCCGGGAGAGGAAGTCTCCACATTTACTCTGTGCAGTGTGTTAGCTGACATCTGTTTCTATGGTTCCTCTTCAAAATCAAATCATCAAATATTTGTGTTTACAGCGAAGATGAAATCTTCTCACCTGATTTACATTTCAACATGTTTTAGCTGTGCAGGTAAATATTTGATTCATGAGATAACGTCACCAGATTCTGTATGAAAGTTAATGTCACCACAGAGAGATGTGTCAGCAGCATTGTAAATGTGGGAAGCACAGCAAACAGCTTGACTAATCTTATGTGTGCTGACATTGTGAATGATGATCAGCGTGCTGGCCCACCTGAGTTTGGACCATAATCTTTAAGCTCAAGGGGATATTGCCAGGTGGAATATTCAAACTGATTGAAGCTTGAAGCTTGAAAACATTTTTAAAATTGTGGCAGTGCTAAAATGTCATCTAGATTGCTCCATTTTGCATAAAACAACTTATATTCTTCAAGACTTATGATTCTACAGATTACATGTCTTTTTATATCTCTCATGTATTGCAAATATGTTTCACTGCTGAACAAGATTTATATCATAGGGTATATATGCACATATACATTTAGGTAATAACTCATGTCCTTCGTTTAATCAACCATACTGAGGAGGAAAGTGAAGTGTATTACCAAAATATTCTGGATGAAATACATTAATAGTTATTTCTCATTAAAATCATTAAAATCTGTGAACTTTTTGGTTACCAGCAAATCGGTTTCTGTCCACCTATTTCCAACCCTCAAGAAGCAGGAAATGTATCTTATAGCAATTCTCCCTTATTGATTGTCTTAGTAATTGTAGATGAGACACATTTGTCCAAATTGTGACAAATCAATCTGAATTTCCCCATATGTGTACAACTTTGTTCAAGGTTGGAGAAAGCATAGACTGAAAATGTATGATTCACCTTTTTTTCACACTCATCAAATCATTCAGTGACCCAATGGATAGGGGCATTTTCATCCTGGAAGACACCACTCCCATCAGGATAGTGATGTTTCATTGCAGAGTAAAGGTGACCACAGGAAAAAATGGTATCGATTTGCCCTGACCCTAGCTTCTCAGAGCAGAAATGAACCCAAACCATGCTATAGTGAAGAAGCACTGGATACTTTCATTGCATGGATCTTTTTTTTTTTTCCTTTAATTTGTCACCTGTCCGTGTAGGCAGGAGGGGTGATGATGGGTCTTTAAAGGCATTTGAACAGTTTAGAAAATAGCTTTAGCAGCCAACAGCATGCAAGCATCAATGTGTCCATGACCCATGACAGACTAAATCTTTGATTAAAATGTGTGAGCCTGTATCTATAATTTTCACTGTATACAGTCCAAACTAAAAGAGCATAAGACAATAGTGTGCAAAATATAATACACCTGATGGTCTCTTATATTACTCACTGACAGCAAGTACATGATTGTGTAAAACTTAAAGGGCATTAAAGAAAAAAGGGCTTCCTCTTAGTATCAATTTAACATATTGCATTTATTCAATAAAACCAAATTTAGCTTCATTTACACCTTTAGGTCTTATGGGCTTTGTCTCTGTGAGTTTTTATAAATGTAAGTACAGACAACTGTTTCCCAAATTGTGTCATACTATATTTGGAGCATCTCCTAATTTGTTTTGGTGGGCGATATCATAGACTCTGAATTAGATATAGGCTGTGTCTTAATGTCCACCCTAACCATTATAATCT
>NW_015151301.1:32125-37157 GCF_000732505.1 Cyprinodon variegatus | reverse complement strand
ATATATATCTATATAGATATATATATATAATTTATTGACGATCAGAGTCTGAGTGATGTTTTATTTTGAAAAATATAAAAAATTGCGGTATTCTCTCCCAATTACATCAGTCTGGATCTGTGCCTCTTGACACAGGTTAAGACTCATCCTATATATAACATTATATAACATCCTATCTTTGTGAAGCAGGATTTTCTGCGGTTACAGCGACCAAAACAAAGCTACGGAACAGACTGGACATCAGGAGCACACTTCATCTGTCATTTTCTCCGATTACGCCTAGATGGGACCGGCTTGTTGTTTTATTTTTATGCTGTTTGTATTTGATTTTACGACAGTCGTATCATTTTACTTGATTGTATCCCCCCCCCGCCGGTCAGTCCGTGAAAATATTGTCTGACATATAGCAGTCGGTGGTGCAAAAAAGGTCGCGGACCGCTGATCTAGGGCACCTATATTGCACCTTAAAAAGTATCAATCATCCATGGTCACTTGATGAGCAGATATATCCTGGAATGCTCTGCGAGGAGAGCTCTCCTCACAAAGCATCATGGGATTTGTTGTCACAGCAGCCTGCTGTCGCTACCTGACAGCAGCGACAAACAAAAGAGATGGCACAGGCACCGTGGGGGGAGGCAGAGTGACGTGACCAACGAGAAACAAAAAGTTGTGATAATCTGTCAGAACGTTCAGTTAGCTGGGTAACTATAAAATCCACCATATAGTCCCCACTTTATATAGTGATTGAGAGATTTAGGGGATAGGGCAGACTTTCGGACACAGCCACTGTTGTAGACTTCAACTTTTACATTCTCTTCTATTATATTCCATATTTGTTCATATTTAATAAAATTGCTTTCTGTTGGAATTTAAACGTTTTCCCACAATGTGAATTCTTTAATGTTGAGAAACTCCTGGCACATCATTATGACTTGCTCACAGACCGTAATTCCAGTTTTTGGTAACGCTTTCTTTTCAAGTACATAAATAACTATGTAATTAAATGGTAATTAAACAGCAAGTTACACTATATTAATAGGTAACAAGAAAAACGTCATTACCTCAAAATTAAGGTATTTAATTTCAAAGTAATTTTCTGTCAATAACCATTATAATTGAATGTTAAAATGTCATAATTGAGAATTTTGGTGGAGAATTATCATTAGGTTACCACGTATTATTGACTACCACCTACCAACAGATTACAAAGTAAATTGTATTATATTCTCCTCCTAACGTAACCTAAATTGGACGCTCCCATTACAATTAAACATTTTAACCGCTTCATCGTGGGGACTGCTGACCAGAACATGTTCTTCTGGGAATGTCATGTATTTAACACAGCCCTTCCTCCAACCAACATTATACTGACCCCATTTTTCATAGTGGGGACTGTGTCTTCAGGGTGATGTGTAGTTTTAAGCCACACATGGTGTATTGAATAACAAAATAATTTAGTTTAGTCTCTCGCCTGGTAAGACCACCTGTTTAACCATGTTTTAAACATGACTTCTGACAAGTTTAAAGCATCTTTTTTCTTCTTGCCACTTTTTAAGATTGTCTGGTCTGTGGAGTGCACCACTAAAAGTTATTTTAATAGTCGCTACCTCTAGAGAAGCAGTAACGTTCCTCCAGATCTATTCAGGTCCCCTAGGGTTACCATCTTGGCTGCTTCATTAATAAAGCCTCTCTTTTTGTCTGGTCACCTTTACGGTTGTGCCACACTTTTTTTTCCTTTTATGACTGAACAATTGAAAGGTGCTTTGAGCAAGCAATGCTGAAGATATATATTTAACATAATGTGCCTATAAACTCGTCCCGAACATGTCTGACATGTTCTCAAGCTTTCTTGATATTACTTCTTCACTGTAAACACTTCATAAGCTTGTTAAAAAGATACAAACAAGTGGGCTCTATTTAGAATCTGGATTTAGTTAATTAGTAGCAAAATAAAGTGAGCAGATTTTTTTCACTGTGCCAAAGTTAAGGAAGCTGAATATTCCAGATTTTGCAGATTTCTTTTTTTTAAAAGTAGGTAACAATTTTTTTTATATATCCCTGCCGCCAAACAGTTATGAATCTCAATTAAATACTTTTAAGTAGTTTGTGGGTCCAATTTGACAAAATATGAAATGTCAAAGCTTTTTGGAAAATATTTTGGAAAAAGTATGGAAAATTGAATAAAATTTTGGTCATTTGGGGATTTTCATAGTTATTGCAGGTGTTTTGAATACTGATCCAGCATAGAAGACAAGTTTTCCACTAAATAGCACTTAAATCAATATGACATCAAAGGTTGATCAGGTCACTGGAACAGTAGATTTTAAGAAAAAGGTGTATTTATGACCTCTGTGATCTTCGTGCTGATGCATTTGTGCAATTAGAATGTATTAGAGTAGCCTAATTATTTACAAAAAACAATACAAGAATAACTGTACAGGTTTGATAGGATTTACACAATATATATATTTTTTATCCATTTTAAAAACTGTTCAATGTCACATTTTTTTCATAGGGATAAGTTAATTATATGTATACCTGACACCATAAATAATAGATAGGTCCATAAGAATGTGAACAGGTCTGATTCTCAATGACTCTATAGGGTCAAACTTCCCCTCACCTCCCAAAGACGATGGGCCTTATCACTGCAATCTAGGTCAAGGAAGGTCTAAAGATCTTTGGCTCTACCATCATTCTCTGCACCTATTTGTGAGGGGGGCTAATGAGGCAGACAGCTGCTCCCAAAGCTAAAACATCCCTGCAGTAGCTTTTACTTGGAAAGGCACAGACAATGTCACCTTCAAATCCAGGGACATATGAAATGAAAAACTGTGAAATTCAGAAAAATGTGTAGATCCTTTATCTTGTCAGTCTACAACTGGAGTTTAAGAGCTCAACATATATTGGAGAGCTATAATGCAACTGTTGTTCACTGACATTTTTAAAAGGTTGGATTTGTTTTGTTTGTTTTTCTTTTATCACAACAGCCTTCACAAGAGTATGATTTTAAGACCTGTTTCTGAGGCTCTTAAGAGTTCAATAAAATGCAACCAGGATAAAATACTTCTGAAATGCAATTAGGGAGACTTTGCTTGAGACGACACATACAAATGTGGAATAAGAAGGCAAATCAAACAAGGCTGGATGATTAGGTCTCATTTGGATGTATTCGGCACACTGCAACAAGCGGTTGCTCTGTAGCACGGTAGCTGCTCAGATCGAAGGCCCACAGTGTCTGGGATTATGTGTCAATTTACCACCCAGCTGCAGTTCCACACTTTGCAGCAGAACATGACTACCTCTAATTAGGGCATGCTACCAATTAGGTCCTCTCAATAAGGCAACACAGAAGGCAGCCTTGGTGAATACACCTACTACTGTTGTCACTAGAATACGTAACATTAGTCCTTTAGCTGCAAAAGCTGTTTCAGGCTCTTTGAGAAGTTTAACTGGGAGGTATAATGAGAATGTAAATTTTGATGTTCAATTTGAGTGATAAGATAAAACCTGGAAAAGATACTAAAAGGCAAAGTGATCTCAAGCTCTGTTTTATAATCCTACAGGTAGCCAAGGTCAGTTCCCCATCACGCAGAATGTGACGGTGGTGGAGGGGGGCACAGCCAACATGACCTGTCGTGTGGATTACAATGATAACACTTCCCTCCAGTGGTCAAACCCTGCACAACAAACTCTGTTTTTTGGGGACAAGAAAGGTGAGTGATATTTCCAATCCACAGAAAAGGTTAAAAGATAAAATGTTAAGATGTGATAAATTTGTCAGATCCAGATGAAATTACATCAGTGTCATTTCAAATGTATTCCTTAAAGTTGGATGTTGGAACATGTCTCGTCTTTACTGCCTTTGAGCACACAGTTTGACTGAATACACAACAGAGACATGATAAAAGGGAAGTGAATTCATTAATCCTACTGCTGAAGAAACTTTTAATGATTTTTTTTTTTTTGATGTCCCAGGGCACAGACTAAGTAGGGAATGACTGTTTTTGTATTGCTCTTTTGTAATCACGCAACTCTCACTGTGCTGTTTACAACATTGCAGTGCCTGTGGATGTTGAGATGATTGGTCTTAATTAGTGTCTACGCTGCCCTAAATTTGTATTGTTGTTTTGATATCACTCTGATTTGGAAGCAGAGTGTTGCAACCTCATGAAACATGGCCTCTGCTAGGATAAAACATAACACGCTCTCAGCAGCCAAATCCAATTTAAAGGTGACAAAAGTCTGGATTTGATAAATTAGAATTGGGGTGAAAGGGAGTGTAACAGAAGACTGGTCTTGTAAGGGTCGGGGTGCTCATCTATCAGTGTTTCTCACAGCATATTACCCATTTCATTTCTGCTGTAGCTGCTAATACAATATCATTGGTTCGGTGATTGAAGACGAACTTTCCTTCTGAATAACAATTGATGGGGAAAGGAAGATGCCAGGAAACCAGGTGAATGAGAGTCACAGTCTGGTCTGAGGAAATACTTTCCTCCCTCACAAGTGATTGGATTTAATAATGAGGTCTAAGGTGTTTTATTAGATAGAATTGCTTCCAAATACAATTAAATGAAAGTTAACTGAATCTTAAACATACGCTCTTGTGTGAATGGGGTGGCTTTGCCCTCTGGCTCTAAATTAAAGTACAAATCAAAGAACAAATCCTATTCCTCCTCTAAACAGATGATTTTATGTATCTTGGCAATTTCATCACTCTATTCATTGACACGATGATTGAGAGTGTATAACAAGCAAACAGAGGAATAGAGGTACAGACAATGACTTTTAAAAAATAATAGTAAGAATCACAGAAAATATATTAAGAGTAAAATGAACTGATGAAATAATTGGTGAGAAAGAATGTTACTATGGTAACAGAAGCACAGAAACAGAGATTGAGTCGACTTTATTGTTTCTTTCTCTGTGAAACAGAAAACCCAGAGTTTCCAAGATTTCAAATTTAGAAAACTAAGGGCCGGATTTATCAAGATCCAACTTTGCGTGCAGTAATTTGCGCTCGCAAACT
>NW_015151301.1:10987-30924 GCF_000732505.1 Cyprinodon variegatus | reverse complement strand
GGATTAGTAACTCATTTAGTTTTATGAAGACTCTTTAAAACAGCAATGTGTAACTTTTAGCCACTAGGGGTACAAGATCTTTAACTTTAGCCCCGTTGAAGGCCACTGGCAACGCTGCACTTTAGTAAAATTAAACAGTTTGACTCGTGTTTTGGAATCTCATAGCAGAGAACTTGCAGACTGAGAAGTCATGGAGCATTTGCAAAGTCATGGTAACACTCACCAGTGTTCACAGGGTAAGATATGTTCTAATAATTTTCATCAGAACTATCAGGATGCATAGAGATATTTATGGAATTGTCATTGAAAAAAAAAAGCCCAAGAATGCAGCCATGATAAACCCCATGTGATCTCTGTTAAGTCACATTTACACCTATCAAAATGTGCAAAATACCACCAGTCCACTGAGGAAGAGTGGAGAAAGTTTAGCACATTATCAAACTATCCTCAACTTTTCCAGCCAATAAAGTAGTACAGGTTAAATTAAGCATATAGTGGATAAGATTTGCAGATGCTGCTTTTATAGTTCATCCAAACAAATCTTATAATCTTGATGTTTTTTTTTATGAGAGCTTGAAAAGCAACATAAATGGAACTTTATTTATCTCGGGTTACAATTATTATTACAGAGTTAACTCATTTTGTTTAGTAATAATTATCCCAAAATGAATGTGGCCAATGCCACAGCTGACAGAGCAAAGTGTGGGGACTCTTCATCTCCATCTCCCACAGCCAAGTAAAAAGCTTTATTGGCATAACTAATGCAATGCCTGGGAGGCTATCAGGAGAAATGGGAGGCGTTGAAAAACAAGAGATTCACATGTAGAACAAAGTGGGACACCTAGAAAGATGTTTCTGCTGTGCCGAATCACCAGTTAATTGTTTGGCATAGAGCCGTAACTATCTTCTTACTTGCTTTGGCCTCTTGTACAGCCAGTGAAGAATGCTGCATTTAACCTCATGCTGATTTTCAACTCAACATGAAACTGTTGAGTTTAAGGCAGCCCTGTTCATCTTCTCTGATAGAAAAACAGTCATAAACAGGACATAAAATGCTACAGCCAAGTATATTAAATTGTGGCAGCAATGATGCATACAGTAACACCATTCTTATTTTCTATATATTTTTTACTGTTTATTCCTGATAAATACATATCAATGTCTTCAGATTCCTGCAGTCCTTGTTCATCTCCCTATGTTGTGATATTGTTTAGAATGACTGAGACAGTTGCTTTCTATTTGTTCAGAAAGATTCAACACCAAAGCTATTTACACATTTGATTTGTATTGCTTTATTCTTAAGAAAGTATGATTATTTAAGTGTTTTTTTCCTTTACTTGATTCCATTCTTTCCAGCTTGGGATGAAGAGTAAAGCCATTAAATCGCCTTTATTTTTTGGAGTAAAAAAATAAAGGTGAGGGAAAGCAACATTTAAATGCCCTTTATTCTTCATAATTTCTAAAGTGATGCCATACCGTAAAAACGTTAATCTTAACCTTTCTGAATTAACTTTCATTTTGAATTATGTAGTTAAATTGGAATGTGTAAATGTAGCTTTTGTTTCTCTTTACAGTGGTTAAAACATCACACACACAAAAACATCGCAATCATACTATTCTATTCAACTATACCATTCATAATGTACGTTTTTTAAAAAGAGGCTAAAAAATGAAGATTTTTTTTATATAGAACTTTTGGGTCAATGCATCTCAAATGTAAGACATGACTTTGTAGGCTATAACTGTTGTAGGCTTTAGTAATCACTATGATACTGTAACTGTTAAGACCAGATTCCTGAATTGAGTGTCTTTGGCTATGTTGACAAAGCAGGATGAAGTGACCCAGGTCTGATTTTTTTGCCCTTATACGACCTGTATCTGATCTTTTCATGACAGTGTGAACATCACAAATCAAAATTTTTCCAATGCAATCCAGGCCACTTGGCTATGTGGTCATGAGTCTGATAAGTATCTGATCCTTGCAAATGCCGTCTGTGTCTGAACGGCCAGGTCGCATTCATCTGACCTGAACGGCATTAATACTCAACGAAGGTCTCTTTTCAGTGTCTTGCTACACAGAAGCGGCAAAAAAACAACAACAACCATGACGAAAGATAATACAGAGAGCAGGTTTTATTCCCAACCCTCTTGAAAAGACTGTTGTTAATGCATTGGCTCAGGCTTTTGTGGGAATTAAAGATGCAAGATGTGCTCAAGCTCTACCATCCATGTTTACTTCCTTAAGCATTGTGATATCATTACACCTTGTACTGTGCATGAAGGACACTTAAATTGTGTGAATGCATTTAACACAGGAGATCACATATGAGTCGCATATATTAGGAATTTTGAGCAACCATGCAAAAAAAAAAAAAAATTGTATTTCACCAAAAAAATTGCAATTGAGCATTAATGCCCACACTGTGTAAACATAGCAACAGAGACTTTTTGGTAGGGGCTAAATAGTAGCATGAGGCTTTCAGACCTTAAAGTCTCAGAGCTCCCTGCTAAAAATACATGGCAAAAATTAACAGTGGATACTTGCAAAACGTTTATTAGTAATCATTGTTTAAAGATTATGGTGGAGATAAAAAAAATTTTGTTTATTATTAATAAGGTTATAAATATCACTGTGCTACTTTTGAAATAAGAAAATACAATTATAACCTTTTGGTTAATTAATTTGATTGATAGAGTCTTTTACCCGTCAACTTATTATTTCTGTTTCATTGTTTTAATCTATGCATTTGTGTTTTTTAATGTATAAACTGGACATTCAGATCTTTCTACTCATCCTTTAACCATGTATCTAATGGTGTGTTTGAATGTACCATGTCCCATTAATTAATTTATTGTGAATGGAAGAGAGGTTGGTCAGATTAATTCATTTTGTTACTTTATAATAAAGCAGGTAAACCATACCTTTATCACATTTTAGAATTTCGATGGTTACCATTAAGGTTAAATTATTTATGGGGAGATCTCAAGACATCCCAAAATAAGCTTAGTTAAGCTTTTTTGATTTTTAATAGAACACTAACTGAGCTTAGCTGCCACATGGGATCAGGGGTTGGAATCTCTTTGCATATTAGTCCAACAGTAACGACATTCCTCATATCATTCCAGTTTGCTCGTCTGCCTGCTCAGTTTAATTCATTATGTATATCCAAGTCTAGGCTGAATGTGACCACCAGAGAGGTTTTAGATTACTCTATGGCAAAGATCTGGTTTCTGCTCAGACTTGGAAATAGCAGAGATAAGTTGCCTTATTACTCAGGCCATTGCTTTTTTCATACATAAGGGCAATTAATGGTCACTGTTAGGCACCAGCACTTTGGTGGACTTTTCTAGTAAAAAAAAAAAAGTGATACAGACCATAAGAATTTGTTAAAATATCACTATTATAAGTTGCCAGTGCTGTAAATTACTATTACTGTGCAGAGCAAATGAGAACAGAGCTGTCCTCTGCTGTCTTCATTGTGATTTATTTCACTCTGGCTTCTGTGGGAAAAGGATAAAATGCTAGTGAGGCTATGGAGAATGGTAATGACATTCTTGAAGGCATACAGAATCTTTTATCAGATATGGTGAATATGAATAATACAATCATTATAAAACTACAGTGGGATTCGTGAGGAGGAGAGATTTATTTATTTTTATCAACATTTGCTGCAATTTAAGGAGGTATAGCTATTTAAACTTAACATAAGTGTTGGAGATTTATGTTTCAGGCTCCGAAATTATATCACTGTCCTTCTTTATACTGTCCATTTCTCCATTTCAGTCTCATCTTTTCTAAGTTCATGGATCATCATTCATGACATTTAATTGGGGAACTCTGAATGAATCATAAAGGTCACAAAGCAAAATTGATCTTAATTGGCTTGTTGTAATCAAAATGCTGTTATGTGCTAAATGAATGCTCTAATGTGAGCATTAAAACATTCATTAGCCTGAGAGAATGAAGGATAATTACCACAGACACAATTACAAAAGGGAACACAAGTAAAAGGACATTTAAATCGCAAATGTAGTAAATATGCAACGTTTTTTTGTTGGTTTTAAGCAACATATATTATAATTTTATTTTGTATAATTATTACTTTTGTTGTAATTATTGCCACTGCTTTTGTTCTTATATTATTTTTCTTTAAAAGTAGGAGAGATTTCCGACTATAAGAATCCACAAGTTTGTTTTTTTTAATGTGGTGTTTACTTTCCATTTAATGTTTTTACAAGGAAGAAAATGCAAAAAGGGTCCTCATGGCCAGGGCTAATGTCTTCTTAAGGACTAATGGGCTTTTAAGTATACGACTTTACTTCTAGCTTCACAAAATTGTGAATTTGCTATTGTGGTATCGTACGCTCTCCTGCGACTGCTAATGTGAAAAACAGCTCCGCGATGTAAAAAGCCAGATCTTCTTCTACAATTCACATTCACATTTTAATTAGATTAGCTCTTAGAATAGCTTAGAATTAAAAATAATTCCAGGTTTGTTTGGATAGAGTCCAAGTTCTTGCTGTGTTCACTTGTGACTCGGTTTCTGAATTCAATAATACGGCCGTACATCAATAAAGTTAAATAAAATGGAGAAGTCTATGTCAGTAATTTCAGTAAAACACAATCTACTCCTTTGAAAAAGTGATTTTAGACCAGGAAGGAACTGCCTAGTCAATTTTCTCCATGTCCCTGTACGCTGTCCATGATTTGTCTGTTTCAGAGCTGTTTTAACGCAAGAAATGCGCTTCTGGGCCAGTTCATCACTTATGAATCTCTCCCACACTTTTAAATTGTCTTGGCTTTCTGTCACATCTTTGGTTATGTAGATACTGACAATGAACCATTTCCTACTATACTTTCACTATAAATTCCAATATTATGCTTCAATGCAACTAGCTTTTTTTTAAAATGAATTATTGTCACTTTTTTTGCATGGAGGTTTAGTGACACCCTGCTGAATTGTGAAGTCAAAAGTCTTCCCCCTGATCCATGAGGCTCTAACATGGCCATAACATTACATTTATATGTTAAAAATCCATTATTTATTTACCTATGTAAGAATAATGTTTTCTCAGAAACTACAATTTTGGTTTCTATTATTTATAAGGTATGATCATCTAAACTATTAGATAAAAGTTATTGAACGCTATCACATAATAAATGTAAATAATGTGCATTTACATTATCTATTGAAGTGCTAAAATTGATTACATTTTCAAATCTGAAATTTAAGATGCTCCTGTAAAAGTTTGGGGTTTGAGATACAAATATATATATATATATATATATATTTTTTTTTTTTAATCAGGTATGTGTATAACCATAATGAGATTCCTTCCTTCTTTGGTAGACTACATGACTTCAAGCACTGAAAATTTGTCTAATTTGAGAAGCATCTGCTCCATGGGATTTCTGAGCAAGCAGGCAGTGACAATGCCCCTCTGGAACAAGGCTCTTTCCTTCTGTTAATTGTGGCCACATGTGTGGTGCAGAAGAGCCCCCTGCCTGCACCACTATATACTTGGAACTTGCCCAAAATCACCCACACAGCCACCAAGTGAGCACAGCCAGCAGCAAACACCCTCTAATTGCAAAGAGCGCAGCCCATGGATGGAAAGCAGGCAGGGGGTGCTTGCCAGGATTCTGTGTTCTTGCTGAAGGACAGCTCATGCTTTCACATTTCAAGACTAGCTCAAGGTGGTAATAGGCCATGCAAAAATTGTGACATGGGGACACAGATGTAAAATACTTTGACTGAACCTGAGAACTCTCAGTTTGGTTCCACCAGTAATGGATGGATATAAAATGTACTCTTAATATTTAAAATTTCAGAAAGTCATCCTTTTTTTGAATTAACATATTTTTTATGAGATATTTTTACTAAAGATGAAGTGAAAATCATGTCACAATTGCAATTCTAGATTATCTGGCCCTAGTTATCTAAATATAGATTTAACTTTGCTATATTAACCTTAGTAACATCCTCCACATTTTTATCAGAAAAAACTTCGTTGACAGTGTTTTACCTAATTTCTGGACACAGTGAAATTGAGAAAGTTTTAGTTTTAAAGCTTTCATGGTTAAAACTGACAGTAAAAAAGAAGTATCCACCTCCCCCCGCCCTTTTTAAATTTTGTCACATAACAGAGTTGGAAATGATGGGATCATAGTGTTTATAGTTTGTTTCGTGACACATAGCAACAAACTGCATATAGGCCTAATGGGACTAAATAGTGCTGTGTGAGTTGTTCAAAGCTTGGAATATGGTTTAATGGCCTAAATAAATTGCTTTAAATGATTTGCATGTAATGCAATGAAAAACAGCTGTTTTAATGACAAGGTGGAATATTATCTAATACGGTTTCTTTTGATGACGGTTGCACTGTATTTTATTAAGGGGTAAAGGATTAAAATTGGTCTTATACAAAAAGAAACCTTCAAACTTTCACATGTCACTTTTTGTCTCTTCTGCTACTATTTTGCAGCATTCTGCATTCATTTTCCCAAATATCATCCATAAAAAAAATTGTTAACATCAACATTCTAAGAGGTATAAATAGTTTGCAAAGTACTATTGTATATAGAATCAAGTCCTGTCAGAGTAAAAATAAATAAAGAAATTTATGCAATAATTTTAACTGATCTGATGCAACCTTGGGAAGGTCTCCTTCACAAGTGATGCACTCTTGCCATGTCATTTAGCTGCCATGCTACGAGGCTGCAGCATACACAAGGTCGGGATGCAGATTTATGTTTCTGCCTAAGCAGAATGAACTGTAGCAGAGCTATCTAGAGTTTGGGGGAAATGAACCTTTTCATCACATTGATTTCCCAAAGTACCTAGAAAAAAACTTGGTCAGCCGTGGCATTTGAGTCTGATTTTGACGGATCTACCCACAAGCACAGCTTTTTACCTGGGTTGGACTCCTGGTAGTTTGTTGTCTTGTCATGTGATAATTGAGTAAGAGACATTGGTGGTGCATCTTTTTCTATGTGCCTTGACTCATTTATCCAATTGTATTGGTTTTTAAACAAAAGAGCAGCAGTTGACACCATCCTTTTTTAAACTGTAGGCTTTAGTCTTTCCTTGGGATTATCTATCGGATTCAATATTTCAGCAGCTGACATTTGGATATATTTCCTTCCTGAATAGTAATGTGATGTTCATGAATTACTGAAAATGAGCTCAATCCTTTTAGCTTTAAATGTCACTTGAAATTATCAGCCGTCTGTATTGCATTGGGTCATTCTTTGGTATTTAAAGAGAGACACAGCATCAATTGAAAAGCAGACATTGTTAATGGGCCTTTTGAAAGTTGGTGAAAGAAGAATATGAGATATTTTGGCTTTGCTCTCTATAAATTCCACTGAGAAGTTCATATCATGAAACCAAGAAGCATATGCAACTTTACCAGTGAACTTTGGAGAAAACTTTGTTCTGTAAACTCTTAAATAAATATATTTATTTTTTCGGCATATTCATTCAATGTCTTCATATGCTTTTAAAGTCTTCTACATTCCTTTTGTCACAGCTAGTGGTGGACAGAAACAA
Organism: Cyprinodon variegatus; assembly: GCF_000732505.1. Taxonomy (NCBI): domain Eukaryota; kingdom Metazoa; phylum Chordata; class Actinopteri; order Cyprinodontiformes; family Cyprinodontidae; genus Cyprinodon; species Cyprinodon variegatus. The sequence continues at coordinate 23,371 of NW_015151301.1, read as the reverse complement.
AGTAAATGTACTTGACTATTGTACTTAAGTACATTTTTGGGTATCTTTATTTTTCATACTATAACTTTGACTGCACTGCATTTCAAACTCTAATATTGTACTTTCTACTCAACTACATATCGAGGAAGCTGCTAGTGGTTCCATTTGGATCAGCTTAACGTTGTAATTTGCTGTTGCTGTTTTTCTTTTTTGACGTGCAAGATAGTTATTGTTGCTGTTTTAGAGATTTGCATGACGTTCCACAAATGTGACAAACTTGGAGCAGATATTAATTATAGTTTATAAATGTTATTAAGTTGTTGCCATGTGGCATAGTTGTTCTGTGGGATGAATTCTCATATCAGAGTTATGTTTTTTCTTTGTGGTAATAGATACAACCTTGAACTTCTACTCCATAATGAAAGTGTGAGGAAAACCAAGACACTCCTGTTTTCTTTTTTGCTTGTTTTTAAATAAGAAATAAAAATAGCTCTTTTATTTTTTGTTGCATTTTTATGCTAAAGTTTTTTACAGGTGATTTCTGAAAGTCAGAAGGTTCTTTACATTTACACAGAAATATACTGACTGTAGAAAATTTTATTTAAAATTTAATTTCATATAATACTCTTAAATGCATGGACTTTTGAATGTTTAAGGATTTTCAAAAGTGAGTACTTCAAAACTTAAACTTGAGTAGATGTTTGACAGAGTAACTTTTACTTGTAGTTGAGTAAGATTTGACTATGAGCATAAATACTTTCTCTCAACTACTACTGCTGAGTACTTTGTCCACCAATGGTTACAGCTAAATACTTTATGGTGATTTGTAGTGGTTAACCAGTATAAAGTAGTGCTGTAATTTGTTTTGGAGAAGTAATGTTTCTTAAACGTACTTACAAACGACTGTTAAGAATGGACCCCTACAGTTTTTCCCCAACTATCTAAATCCAAGTTTTTTTTATTTAAACCCACTTGATCTGTGAAGCCCTTAGAGGTTTGTTTCAGGACTCGTTTTACAAACAACATCATAAGTATCAAAGAAAACACCAGACAAGTCAGCGGTAAGGTTTTAGAGAAATGCGAAACTTTATCATTTTGTAAAGGGACTAATTCAGTTTAATTGGAATTTTTTTTATTTGAGATTTGAAAGAGTGTGAGACAAATACATTAGAGAATAAGAGGTTTCTGAATCTAAACCAAACTTTACAAGTTAAATAAAGGTTAAATAAAAATGAAACTGAGTAGCTAAGCACTTAAAGAAAGACATAGTCATGTTCGCAAGTTGCCACAATGCAAGTAGGAAACACAGCAAGCATGTGTGAGAACGTACCCTGCTCAGATTAGACCAAAACTGAACTATCTATCACCATCATCCAAAACACCAAATCACCCTGAACACACTTTACCCACCATGAGATATGAAAATGGCTGCATCATCAACAGTAAGCTTGTCTTTAACAGGAACAAGAAAACCAGTTAGCTATAATTAACAGTTGGTTGAAAACCAGCTAGAAGAGATGCGGGACGAAGGCAAACCTTAACCTTATTACCCTAAACATACAGGCAGAGCCTCAAAGGCAGAGAGTAGATAGACGCATATTCCTTTTTACAATGAGGCGGCCAAGTCCAGGCCTAAATCCTCTTGACAATCTGTGGCAGAAAACCGATGTGTACAGATGGACTCCATCTAATGTCACTGAATGTGAGCTATTTTGAAAACACAATTGCAGTCGAGATGTGCAAAGCTGGTAGAGATAACCCCCAGAAGACTTGCATCTTTACAGTAAGAGTCGTAAAAGATGTTTCTAGTGTTGACTCAGTAGCGCTGAATGTGAATGTGTGCTTTGTTAAAACTGAAGGAACATGGATACTTTTATTTGGCATTATATGTGTCACTATGGAGTACTAAGACTAAAAATAGCACAATGTAAATAATGATAAATGATACCTATTTTATTAGAAGAACAACCAAGGAGAGTATGCTCTACCATCATAGGAGAGTTTCATTGGTATTTCAATCCCTGTTGAATATGTCGAAACAGATATCATTTCATATTCATCACACCTACTGGGAAAAAAATGCAAATGTTTCATACAAATAATCACAGGTTTCTGGCAGTTTATCATAAAATGAAAACAGCAGCTTTCCAACAACAAATCCATGTTAGAAAACACAGAGAAAACATTTAGCAGCTTCTCAAAAAGGTGTTTGTGCTTCCAGGAAGAGTGGGCATGAAAGAAGAAAACCTGGCCTCTTTCTCTCTGTCTTTCCTCCATGTGTTACAGAGATAGAGGGATAGAGGCTAAGAGCAGTGTGTCATCTCATTCACAGCTTTGATCCTCCTGGGCCATAATTCCATATCTTGAGTTGCTGTGCAATGTTTGCTCAGACCTCATCACTTCTCTAGTTTGTGATCCACCAAAGACTTACAAAGAATCACTTTGTTTCAGGATTCTGTTTGCATCAGCAGGTCTTGCAAATGTTTCTATTAAATCCAGGAGCTTGCTGCCAAATGGCATTGTCCTTTATAAATTAAAATTCTTGCTTGAAGATTTTCTGTATTTATTTTTCTCTTTTTCTTCAAAGCCAGAATGTAAATCTTCATATATGAACTTCTTCTAGGCATTGGTTTCCGTGCTCATTTAACTGCATGTCATTATGTAATAACAAACATCACAACTAATTATGGGGTAAATAGCAGCTTTTCTGTTTTTGCTGTAATAGCTAAGAACTGTCTCAGCTGGTTACATTTAACTGTAATTCCTGTCTGCTGTTTTTGCATCTTTGAAATCAAATGCCAGCTGTGACCTACCACTAGTCCGAAATCCTAATCAGCAACCTCCCCTTTGTATTTTGCCAGACTTTTTTCTTGAGAGCACAGCACAACAGAGTTTAAATGACCTTAAATGAAAGGCTCCCAGGAGAGAGCTGGGCTGGCCTAAAGGGAATGAGGATTAAGAATGTGTAATTCATTCAATGAAGCTACTGTATCTCCTGCCCTCTCTGGTTACTCACTTGTACTCACACAGAAGACGAAGCTTATTCAGTGTTTAATTGTGTAAAAGGGATAAAATGTGCAGGCTGACCTTATTCAGTTTAGCTGTATCATCACAGTTTAAAAAGGAAGTCCTGATTGTTGCAATATAACATTAAAATGTTTGTTGTATATTTCCTCAAACTCATACTTGTTAGATTTTTGCACATGTAGATGAAGAAATGTTTGAATGCGGCTAAAACTAAAATAAACTGTAAAATGAGATTCTTACATATGTGAAAGCTTAGTTTAATTGGCCCATCTCTGCTGCATACACTTGCCTGTCAGTCTGATTGATCACACCTGTTCACAATCATCTCCTCCTCTGTGTATTTAGCCATTCTGCTCCCTTCTCACCATGCCAGTTTGTCAACCAGCCAGCAGTCCGGCCTTTGTTCAGCCCGTTGTTTTTGGAAACCTTTGACCTCTCTGAAAGATTCCTTGTGTTCCTACCTTTGGATTCCTATTAAACTTGTTGATTATGGAAATGGTCTAAGTGTCTTCTGAGTCTAGCCTGCCAAGTTTAAAGTGGAACATACAATATGTGAAACAAAAAAAAAAAAAAAAACTAGTTACAACACACAATATGTGAAACAAAAAACCCTACCATTCTATTAGATGGAGCTGATCCCAGTTTGCAAAAAAATTTGCTTTTTTTTGCTCGCTAAGTCTTTTCCTGTTAGTTCATAAGAAACTGCCAAGTGCTCTGCAAAACGCATCAGAAATACTGGTAGATGACTCTGTAACGTGCACACTAGTTCTAGCAGTAAACATACTGGTATGTCATGATATTTGACTCAGTAAATGTCGTAAAAAGCTGACGTTATTCAATGAAAAGTGTCATCAAATGAACGTGAACTTGAGCTGTGTGTGTCGCTAATCAATATTGTGAACATCGCTCTCGTTCACGTTCATTACTTCAAAACTGATCCGTTCAGTTCATTAAAAATATGACCGTATTCAGTGAACATTGTTCATGCATAACACTGATGGTCTCACATGGAAATAATATACACATTTCAGACATTTTTATAGGCTTACATGTTTGAAGTTACACATATCACAGCCATCATAAAAAAACGTAAGACTTGTATAGGTTCCAAACTAAAGCATTAATACCACACATAAAAACGAAAGAAATTTGAATTCATGTTATCATTTTAATGGATTGGACACTGCGTCTATTTAGACTGATAGGATACATCACATCAGCACTAGTGTCATATCAAAATTAGGGTGAGCACATTTTGATTTCTAAAAAAAAAAGAGGACACTTGACTCTGCCTTGATATATATACCTAAATGATGTTCAAAGGTAACGGAAATATATCCTCTAAATTAAAAAAACATAACTAAAGTCTCCTCCGTATCATTACAAAGTTAAATTAAACAAAAAGAATATAAAATAAAAAAATATAGACTTCTCAGAAGTTATATAAAAGGCTTATTGTACCTACATGTATATCTGTCAAGTGTCATAGGTTTAATAGTTCAAAATAAAAATTTGAATCTGGAATAAACTGTTTCTGTAAATGATGCTATTTCTGTATCAGAAAACCAATCTGCAGATTTAAGGAGAGAGTTATTTTCCCTTTGCAATTCATCTATTACTCCCAAATTCTAAATTTGACCTATTTAACGATTCACAACAGTTTGATAATTGCTTGTAAAATAATATAACCACAAACAACTTTCTTTCATAGTAACCTGCTGTTTCACTTGTATTAGTTTAAGCTCATTTCTAATGTGTACAAGCCTCCACACAGCTACTAAACTTCATTCAGAGTATCTGCTGTCTTTTATTCACTTGGACAATTCCCCTTTCACCGCAGCAACTTTTTTCTCATCCCTCTTTCATTTCCTATTTTGAGTTTCTGAGAGCTTCCTTTTCTGTGAGTCCATCTTTAGCACCAATGCTACTCCATGTAAATACTCCCTGCTGCCCAAACAGTCACATTCACTTGAGGGAGGTTGTTGTGTGGGTAGAGGGGCGCGGGTAATCTGTATTGACAGTGACTTACACATGCACAAAAGCTGTTATATACAAAAATTGCAAACTTTAAACTTTTTTTACTCCCTATAGCAGTGCCTCAATGTGCCACTGCACAACCCTCTTTGCTACACAAAATTTTTTTTATTTTAAATACAATAATATTGGATTGCACCATCTTCCCATATTAGCAATAAGGGAAGATGGTGAGAAAGAGGGGTAAGTTACAATAGTTTCTTGGCCAAAAAAGGAGACTTGGCAGATATGTGCTAAAAGTTTCCAATGACCTTATGGTTCTACTTCTTTACAGTAAAATAAATTAAATGGAGCATTTAAAGTTTGTCCTAACCCAGTATAAAAGCATGATTCTGACCCAAAATTATTTATGAAATCCTTCGCCAAAGTAGGCTGTGCAAAGCAACACTGAGGGGCGTGACCAAATGTAGATATGAGCGAAGGAGGTAAGGAAGATTTCGAGGTTCTGACGTAAATCTAATGCATCATTATATCCTGGACATTAAGTCATAATGTGTAAATTACTTTAAACATTATAAATGTATTGGCAATACTTGTTTTTGCTTTGCTGTTGCACTTTAAAGTGTCTCACTTTTTCTGTGTTTTGTGACTATGGATAAGCTTCTCAGACTAGAACGCTACAAACTACTTTTTTTGAACTAAGGAAGGATACAGTTTACTCAACAATGGTTTAAAGAAATCCTCCACATCTATCTCTGCAGGTGCAGTTGCTAGGTCTATATGTCTTCTCATTAATGAGATGTGTTTTTCTTTGTCATTCTGTTTTCTTCTTTTCAGCTCTGAGAGATCACAGAATTGAGCTTGTAAGAGCCACGTCACAGGAGCTCACCATCAGAATCAATGACGTCAGCCTGTCAGACGAGGGCCAGTATACATGCTCACTCTTCACCATGCCTGTCAAGACAACTAAGGCTTTCCTCACTGTTTTAGGTGAGCGTAACAATTCTGAAGTGTGTCTACATGCCTTTAAAATGATGGTGTAATTTGGTATATACAATTTTTTTATGGCTGCGCTATAGTGCATTCATTTTGATTAATTAATTCAAGAAAGAAATTACGAATATAAACATCAATACGCCATCTGAACTAATGTGTGGATAAGTAAGTAACAAAAGTCAAATTACAAGTTATACATTTTCATTTCTGATACAAAACTGATTTTGCACCTTTTAAAATGGACCAATATTGATATTGACCTGACATGATATCAGCACTAATCATAAATACTTTTATTGATTGATTGATGGACTTGATTATTGATCTCACAGTGGAGAAATGTACTCGTTACATCAGCTCAAATAGTCAAAGAAGAAGAATGTGCCAAAGGCAGAAAAAGGTGCATGGATATATACAGTAGTATCTACAGTGCTTCTACATATGATAGCTTATTTTTAATTGCTTATTTTGTAGTGTGGAATGTTCAAAGCTGTTTGATTAAGTGATATTGATCAAACAAAGAACAATGGTCAACAATAATATGTATAAGACCAACCAATTGTTCTCATATTAACCACTAAAATTTACACAGAAGCAAAGTTTTATATCAGCATGCCCATGTCAGAGATTTTAGGTGCAGGCCAATATAATCCAATATTAGTTTTTTTTTTTTGTTTGTTTTTTTTTGTTTAGTTTTTTTGGACCTATATTTATTATTATATCAACAAGGCAACATGGCTGGTGTTGCTTAGTAGAGAGGCAGTACCATCACATAATTACTTATAACATATTTACTGTTAAAAAATTTGTACCTGAATATGTTCATTTTAAAAATGTAGGCATTTATTGCAAGTGTGTGATTTATTTCAAGTTATATTTATCAGTTTATTCCTGGACTGAATGATTTTTTTTTTTTTTTTGGATTTTATTTTGTGACACTTTTATTACAAGAAGCTATTACATAGAAAGCCTTACACTCTCATCTGAATGTAAGAACAAATACTAAAAGCCGATGTCATAAAAAGAGCCTAAAAGAGCAACAGGGTAAAAAAAAAGGTCCAAAAATATGGATAGTAGCTTTGCAATGTAAGTGTCACAAAATAAAACACCATTATGAAATAAGTAAAGACATTTTTAATTAGATAAACCTTTTAATAACTACTTAAGTATGTTTTAATACAAAATTATTAAAAAAGATAAAATGATGTATTATAAAAATAAGTAACAAGCAACGTAAAAAAAAATAGGTAAATAAATACATCTTAAAATTAATAAATACATGAAATTATGATAAGCAATTTTATTTACATATTTAGTTTTTTAATTAAATGGGGACATTTGTTTACTTGTTTACCTATTTATCTATATGGTAAATGTTAAATATATTATTTATTATTATACCATTTTTATTTATAAGGTTAACAGCTTCCATTTATTACTCTAATTTTGAAGGTCTCAACAACTTTCCTTGTTGAGACCTATATTTTATAAATAAAATGGGATAAGTTACAACACTTCTTTACCCTTTATTACTTATAAGTAATTTTGCCAACTTTGTTTTGTTGTGTATTACAGAAACAAGACTGGCAGACATACAGAATCAGAATGATAGACAGGCAAATAGTTAGCCTAAGTTTAAGTGAATAAAAGCAAAAAAAAACAAGTGAAATGTGATAAAGCAGTGTTTGGCCTTAATGTGTCGGCTGTTTTAATTAATAGGTATTCACAACATAGCAGCATAAATATAATAATCTGGAAATGCTGGTAATTCTTGAACATATCAGGATCAGTCTAATGAGTAAAACTGGGGTGGTATTTACAGCCTACATGCATTTATTTCTAATTAGTTGCTGTTTTTGTATCAGCAGGGGAGAGGGATTGTCATGTGTTTGTTTAGTCATGTGGCAGTTATGTTATGCACACGTTTCCAGTAACAAAGTTCCCACATTTGGGTACTGCCGCTTGCCTGATATAATACCAGCATTCGGAGTGGCCGGCGACAAGCTCCACCCCTGATGCTTCTCTGTGTCAGCAAATAGAAGGAGTATCTATCTTCCACTTGCTGGTTTCATGGCAGGACCTGGTTTCACTGAGCGAGTCATGATACTTTATTCATTATTTAATGCAGAACAGTGGCACAGTGTTCTGCAGCTCAGAAAGGAATACTTGCCTCTGCATTACTTTGGCACAGTAACACCCGGTACCAGTAATACCAGGTGGAATTTTGTATCTCATTTTATTTGTTTACACAGCTATAAAACAAAAAGTAATTGTGAAAAAAATAATTTTGAACATGTTTGTGAAATTCTAAAGCCCCATTTTGAAAGGCATGTTGATTAAACACCATGTGGCTGTGTTTCGGCCATTTCTATAAATAGATCAACATGTGCACATGTCAGATTGGCCAGGTACCGAGGTTAACAGTCCTTCTAGGGCTAAATTAACACAGCTTTTTTAAAATCCACCCACAAACCTCTTAAAAAAATGTTGCTTCTCCATCTTTCGTCAGTGTTATTTTTGTTCTGTTTTCCTCTCTGCTGCACTCCTTCTTCCCACATCTTAGATACATGTAATTCCTGATTGACTCAGAACATAACCAGACACAAAAGTTCAGGTATTCCACCCCAAAAATTCATTTTGTATCCATCACAGGTGTCACATCACTTTACATCACATTGTTCCAGAATAACTAGTAAATCGGTCTCTTCTACTCCTGGAAATGTGCATGTTGTGAACGCACCATTATAGTTATGCAATGCAGGATTATGGGTGTTTAACTGAAGGGGAGAAGTCATGTTAGCACTTATGTTGGCTTTTCAAGATGTCCAAAAGGTATAAAAATATATAATGATAATAAATATTGGTGATTGTGTAATTGAAATATTAATATCATATTTCGATATCAGCACTATTTTTTCATTGCCGCATACCCATTAAACATAGATGGTTTCAGCGCAGATTTAAAGGAGCAGATCCTTTAACAAATCTCCAGATCTCACTCAGTTTGAGAGCAAAAAAACATCAAAACTAGATGTTTCCTCCCTTTGAATAGTTCTTACTCCAATACTACAAAGTAAAGAGCTCTTATATTAACCACTGTGTACTGTACATCATATCTGAGACGCATATCTATCTCTAACTTTTCAAATTCAATACTGCAGCGATCAAATTTGGTATTTAAGGTCTATTTTAATGTGGTCTGTTTTCTTGGTTTCTATGGTAGCACTATTGTATGTATTGCAGCTAATTTAGATCTCTATACAATAATCTAACCTAACGGATGAGGAAAAACATACACTACTGTAGTTGCAAGCATATACTGGATATGATGCATATGGTGTTATCAGAAGGAATTATGGACAGCTAAATTAAATGACTAGCAATTAGCAAATTAGTGCTTTTATATGTTTTTAGAAAGCTAATCTTACTGGCACTAATCTCCTAGGAGTGCCAAGTCGACCAGAAATCACAGGATTTACCAAGCCAGCCATGGAGGGAGACGAAATCACCCTGACATGCACCACATCAGGCAGCAAACCTGCTGCCAACATTCGGTGGTTCCGAAATGACAAGGAGGTCCAAGGTAAGACGGTGATGTGGGTTTAACAGAGAACTATATCCTCTTTTTTTTTCAACCAGTGCCCTCTAACAGACATATTGTCAAGTCATTCAGCTGCTGCAATTCCTTTGTGCTCATATTCATGCTCTGTTACACTGGTTTGGTCCTTGAAAGCTGACAGATGTCACTGGACTGGGCACTTATGGAAAAAATGTAAAGTCAGTTCCAAATTTCACAAATAATTCCACAAAGCTTGTTTTTTTTTTTTTGTTTAAGACATGATTTTATCTCTAAAATAAAACTGAAAAGCAAATATTTTGCCACAGGTGTGCCAAAACAAAACCATTGAAAAACATCTCCTAGTGGTTATGACCCCTGCAAAGCATCACATAAAAGAAGGATTGATTTAAAAATCTCAAATAGTCAAACTGATTAAAGAGCTATAATACAGTACGTTGAAGGAAGCATGACCAACAATAAATATTTATCCACATAATTTTCTTTATAGAAATAATGTTATACCTTTGAATGGTAATGTAACAAAGTCTTTAAAATACACTAAAAATAAAGAGAGAGAGACATGTTTGAAGCTTAAACAAGTAATTTCGGTAAAAAGAAATTACAAAAGAAAAAGTTCAAAAATATTTTGTTGAAAAAAAATCAGTGCATGATTGTGATTCTGCTGCTGTAAAGACTAAGTACTGTACTGCCCGACCAAGTCTTTTACAGTACATTCTTCTTTCCACATTTAATTATAACCTGACGATTCTGAGATAAAGGTTATCGCTCTATACACAGTCTTTATAGTAAAATAAATATTAGCTGACCTCTATCGTGGCCACTTGGTGTGGCAGGATGAGTGAATTTTCATTAGAGCAGATGAACATCTCTGTAGCATGGCAGGAAATTAGTTAATGTTGTCATTACTTCAACATTTCAGTAGCAACTGCAAGTGTTTTATTGCAATGACACAAATTAAATCTGATGTCTTAAAAATATATTTTTTTACGTGTTCTAAAATCTTTGTGGAAATATTATTTAGCCCGAAATCAAATTATATATGCTAGGGTAACAGATGGGTAGTGACACAAAACTGAAAGAGTTCTTTTTTTTAACCTAAACTGCAAATATTTGTACACAGAATCAAAAGAAATGCAATTTTTGGGCCTAAATCAGTGTAGAAAGAAAACATCTTTCCAAACTGGAGATAAAAACGTTCAAAAAACGTTGGCTGGTGCAGAACAGAGCTCTGTAGAAACTAAGGTTTCGGTGGAAGCTCTGTGTGACAGTCGCTCTTTATTGAAGATTTGCACCAGAGAGCTTTTTCTAGGTGGTTCTCTCTGTGTCTGCCCAACATGGCATGATGATTGATGGGAGAAGGGCTGGGATATGAAGTTTTCTGTTGGAATGACATGCACGCAGCTTCCTGAAAGGCCAGTGGAGAAATGGCACACAGCAACACAAAGAGACATGCTGTCCATCTCAAGAGTTACTAAGATGTTCTCTTTAGAACTTTTAAAATGCACTTTAAATTATACCCTTTTACCCCTAAAATATACATGAATGTATAAGCACGTCTTCCTGCCTTTGCTGCACATCCGAAGGATAAAATGCTCTATACATCTGTGATTAACAAAAACAATATCTATAAAAAAAAATAATCAAACCATACATTTGCATCAGTGTTGTATACAGATGTTTTACCAGGAGGCATTGGGTTGTATGCTGCCGGGGCAAACAGGCCGGTGTGCACCTCACAAAGAGTGATGCAGAACATTCCAGAGACTGGAGGTCTTGATTTAAAAAACCTAATTTCCATGTCAAAGTGTCAAAGATAGGAAATGTCAATCAGTGCTCCAGGATCTAAATCTTTTGTAGGTTGCACTTTAAAGCTTTCTTTGGTCTGTATATGCTGGGAGCAGCATGGTTTACAACTGGTTCATCTGTGAAAGATCATTGCCACCAGTGTCTCCTGTCAGTCAAATGTATTGTTTGCACGTGTGTGTGTGCCTGTGTGTGTGTGTGTGTGTGTGTGTGTGTGTGTGTGTGTGTGTGTGTGTGTGTGGTGGTGGGGGAAGGGTTGTCTATTAAGCTCCAAGACGACTTCAGGTGTAATAGCAAAAAGATGTCATATTTATTTCATGCTCTGATGATTTGTTTTTCAAAAATTTATATTAGAAGCACACAGCCTTACAAACCTCAAAGTGCAACTGTCATCTGGAGTCAAGTAATTTGTTTACAGGGTACAGAGCTATACAAATTCCTTGTGCCACTGAATGACAGCTCAGCTTCAAACTGTAATCTGCTGATTAAAAATCCACCCACCATCACTCCCTCTGCAAACGCAAAGTTTTCTTTTCTTTTATTTGTGACACAAAGACAAATTCCAATTATCTATTGAACAGTCCAGCTTCTTTTTTAAAGAAAAAGTCACCTAAGAGTGACATGTCACTATAAGGTTTGAGGTCCTTTTCCAAGGAGTATCATTTAAGTGTATTTATTTAGGTTTTACAAGGTTAATGAACTTAAAGGATTTTATATTTGTGTTGCAAAAGAAAATAAAAGTGTGACTTCAAGTCAGTTTTTATTTTTTTAATTTATAGCTTTAAGTCTTTTAAGACATACCTCTACTTATTTTTACACTATATTTTGACTATATATCTTTTCCCATTCTTCTTTCAAACTTCATCAAGCTTTGTGTCTAATTGTATAGAGAGCTTGTCTTGTTAATTTTTTAGGCCATGTATAGCTAACTTACACATCCATCCATCCATCCATCCATCCATCCATCCATCCATCCATCCATCCATCCATCCATCCATCCATCCATCCATCCATCCATCCATCCA
>NW_015151301.1:0-10782 GCF_000732505.1 Cyprinodon variegatus | reverse complement strand
TAAGTTCTGGCAGATTTTAGGTGATTTCTTGGTTTTCTTTTGCTTTCCTCTAACCATGTTCTTTATGCGTTCAATGTTTATTTCATCTGCTGTCACACTTCATTTCATATCATGGATTAAATTATTCTGATTGGTTTGTATTTGTGGATAACTCTGGAAGTCAGCAACATCTGGTGTGATTTCTATATAAATGGAGGTATCACAAATATGTTCACTGAAAATAAAAAGAAAATATGTCTTTGTACTTATTTCAGCTGCAGTAGGTGTTACTCATTATCCCAGAATACACAGCAAGACATTAAACTGTCTGACACCAAGTTTACAAACCTAACAGAAATTTGTTGTTGTTATGAATGAATGTATTCCTTAAGGCATTTTTATAAGTAATGAACTGAAAAACATTTAAAGCTAGTTAATGAATTGCAGGAACATATGGAAGCTTCATGTTTATTATCAGGTTTCAAATGATCCGATGCTCATTGAAATAAAGAGCTTAAACTGAAAAAGTTGCAACTCTTAAAGATGCTATGTTGATCCAGATAATAATAATAATGGTGGAGGAGGACTGTTCATTCACTCCTGTATACGTTTAAAGGTCTGCTACAATCATTGTTGATGGTAGATGATAGTAGACATCTTATTAATCAATCAAATGATGCCGCTAAGCTACTAATGCTAAGGCTGTTATTACATACATGTGTAGATTTGCTTGAATTTGTGTCCTCTGGTCTCTTGGGCGTCGGTTCAGAGAAGATACACCTGGGCACCTTCCTGTTCCTTACCAAAGCTGGCACAACACGCTCTCTGGCGACGCCAGCAGCTGCCTTAAAAAAGGCTGACAGCTTTTCTATTGCAGCTCCAATGCTGCAGGCGGCTTGACAAAATGAAAGTAAACACAGCAGAGAATTGTGTTTTATGCCGCAGAGACACTTCCTTTACCATCTGTGTAGTGCTTGGAAAAAATTCAGCGCATTCGACTTTTAGATACATCCCTGCAGTAATGTCTGTAGGTAAATTTTTTCTTTATTATGAGGCAATTTATTCAAATTCATGGTAATATGGCAATTACTTTTAAGTCTGTATGATTTTTTTTTAGGTTATTAGTAAGTGATAAAAATGAGTCTGTAAGTTGAAGGCATTTTTTAAAATGAAAAGGGAAATTACATATTATGGTAATGTTTTATCTTAAATGATAATAAAGCATTTTGTTTTATTTAAAAAAATTGGAGTAGGCTTACTGTATATCTGATTCCCTTAAAGACATTTTTGAGCAATTGAGACTTGCGTCCAATGATTTACAAAAAAAATTAACAGTTGCAGCTTCTCATAATAACTGCTAGTAAATGTACAAATGACTACTCATGGCCAAAACAGAAAGAACACAGAAAGTTGAACAATTGGAGCATTTTAGACCAAATTATACTGGTATTTCTATGAGTTTTACTTAAAAAATGTTTAAGCACTTAATAAACTAAAGAAAATCCTAAGACATGTACTATACTATACTAACTAATAAGTACCCTGTAGGCTACTTTTTGTAATTTCTTTGTTTTTTGAAAACTGTCAGTACTAGATCAAGTGCTATCTGGAGTCTATAAAAGAAACAACACAAAAGTGTTTTAAAATGTTAATATTTGATTTATAAATCAATGAAAATATCATAAGTCAAACAAAGCAAATAAAAGGAGAAAGGATAATTTGCAAATGAAACTAAAAACAATAGAGAAGACTAAGTGAAAGTGTAACAACGGCAAAAATTCCCCTCGGTCTTCAGGGTGAAGTGTGTGTTTTTGTTTGAGTGGGATGTTTGAGAGATGGTCCTGGTGGAGCAAACACGCTCAACCAACCGAGTCAACGCTCACATTGCTCTCTCTTCTCTATTCTCTCTTCCTTGCCTCAGCTTTCAAAGGCCAAAGATTGTCTCCCTCAAGGGAGATACAGGGGAAAATAACACTGTTCAGCGTTCTTTTCCACAACTGACATTTTTCAAATAGAATTTGATATTCCTCCTTTTAAAAATTAACAAGAAACATTTTGTTGGCCCATCAGTTGTTTATTTTTTAACAGCACAACCTCAATCTTAAATATATTTGCTTAGAGTAGTTTAGCTATGTGGCAATGAGTAAAAAAGTTAAATATGTGAACTACCTAACATACCACTTTTGATGCATGATGGCGGCAGCATCATGTTGTGGGGGTTATTTTCTTCACTAGGGAAAGATAAGTTGTTAACAGTTGAATGGGAACAAATAAGAAGCTTCAGACATGAGAATTCTTGAATAAAACCTGTAAAGAGTTAGAGGTTTACCTTTCTGCTCAATAAAGAACCTAAACATAAAGACAGACCTTGTGCTGTTATGTGTTTGCTTCTCATGCATAATACTCAAAATAAAAAATGTTTTTTTGAGTGAATAGATGTAGGACCATTTATTTTGTATAGCAAAGGTTTGCAAAGTGCTGTAATGTAATATAAACTTAAGTTGACAACAATTTTTTGAAAATACATTTTCTATCTAATCTGCATTCATTTTACCTTACTCTAGGAACTACAGAGGTCAATGCTACAGGAAAATCCTTCACAGTAAGAAGCAGCCTCTTGTTTCAAGTGGACAAACGGGATGATGGAGTCGCATACACCTGCAGTGTGGAACATGTGTCTCTGTACAAACCGTACATGACAACTGAGGTCCTGGAGGTTCATTGTAAGTTTTATCATTGATAAAGAATGATTAAGTCTGGCCATTGAAAAGGAATACAAACAAACTAATAAAGGAGCTTAAATTTATGTCTGCATGCGTAGCCCTGCATTTGTTATAGATTAGTATAGGATTAGTTGGCAGGTAAGGTATTACAAAAGTACAACAAATGTACATGAATACATACTAGAGCGTAAAGGTATAGAGGACAATCTTTTATTTCTGGGTGGATCATCTAAATAAGTGGTCCTCTTAATTGTCAATTTTCTGGTGATATGTTTACGTTAGGCAGTCCTATGTGCTCGCCCGTTGGCTATTTTTTTCTGTGCATGCGCACTTTCAGGTGTAAATCTGTGCTGAGCTATGCTTTCAGACAGTCATTGAAGCTCATCTTTGTTACCACGGTTCTTTGACAATGGTCGAGGTTCGTAACAGAAAAAGTGTCTACGAAGTATATGAAAAGAAAAGAAAGGTCTCAGAAGAGGTAGATATATCCCAGAATGCTTTGTGCAGAGAGCTCTCCTCACAAAGCAGTATGGGATTTGCTGTCACAGCGATACGCTGTCGCCATACGCTGTCTCAACCTGAGAGCAGCGACAAAGAGGGCGCAGGCACCGCGCAGTGGGGGAGGAGTTACGTGACCAATAGAGCTAAAAGCAGTGATCATCAGTGATCAGTGTCTGAACCGTAAGGTTACTGAGTTCACTATTAGGTCCACTATAGACTCCCCGCTCTATATAGTGACTGAGGGATTTAGGGGTTATGGCGGACTTTCAAGCACAGTAAGCTTGTATGAGCTTTGAGAACTGCAGAGAACTTTTAAACAGAGCTTGCACAAGAAGAAATTGGCTAATGCATGCTCTCGCAGGCGTGGAGAAATCAGGTCTTTTAAAATAATTTACGAAAATCCTCCACAATACCTTTAAGCTTCCTATAGGTTAAAGAGCTAACTACCTTTGCATTATTTTTGGTGTTAATTTCTTGCACACATAGGTGTTACAATACTGCTTTTATTAATTTATAAATTTTTTGCAGATGCTCCACAACTGGAAATCACACATTCACTGATAATTCCACAGGAAGGACAATACTTCAAACTGGAGTGTGTTTCCATAGGCAACCCAATGTAAGTTGGATTCACGACTGCACTTTGATCTATTCCAAAATAACTTTGAAAAATAAGAAAAAATAACACGATTTTCTTGTGTTTTCTTTCCCAGACCCGAACCAGTGCTCTGGTCTAAAGATGGAGGAGAGCTGCCAGACATTGAGCGTATGATTGTGGAGGGCAGAGAGCTCACCATCACGACACTCAACAAAACAGACAATGGCACATATCGCTGTGAGGCCAGCAACCATATGGGGACCAGCTTTGCTGAGTATATTCTGTTTGTATATGGTGGGTACTAAACTGAATTCTTTATGTCTATGATTAAAAAGTCATGTTTTTTAGTGCTTAATTGATTTATACTGTATCAGGGGTTATTTATCGGAGAAGTCAAGAGTCATATATCTTTAACTAGCACATGGAAAGTAGAAATGAAAAAAAAAAAGCTGATTATTGGTAAGCATTTTTTTTTCTTTTATGGCAAAAGTGTTTTAGGCGATGTAGGCAACAAATTTCAGAATCTCATAGAAGATGTTTGACGGTCAATGTAGGGAATTTAACAAAACAATTATTTTGTGAAATTGAAATTCAAACTAAGCTGTGTTTAAGCAGCAATAATCAGGTTTTCTGTATTTCATCAATGAATCAGGCATTGTTATGTCATTTCACTTTTATCATGTAGTCATGTATCAAAATGATTGACACTAATGTGCTACTTTTTCCATCTGACATGTTATATTTGAACTACACCTTTTAAAATAGCAATTAGATTCTGACGTGTTGATAGTTTTCTCTCTTGCTTCTTTGTCATGCTTAGGTGTTTCAGGTCATCAAACATAATGATGCTCAAGGAAATACAAACATTTAAATGATTACATTATTTGATAATACGACTGATGCAATACATTAGGATGCACCGTTTATGAAGTTGGACCTTTTTTTTTTTACAGTGATCAGTGGATTTAACCTTCGACTGCTGACATGTTTGCTGTCTTTCACCAGTCTATTTCTTGTTGTAGAATTATTAACACTTGCTTTTACCAAGGAGAGTCAGGCCAGCAATGTTTATATATTGCTCAAAGTCCTTTTTTTGATCTTTTGGAGGAGTGCACTCTTAGGGCCTGATCTCAAAGATATCAAATCAGAAGCACTAATTGGGCGTGTTGCAGAATTTCTACAAATATTGCTGCGTAAATGTTCGTAAATGAGAATGGCTGTCAAAGAAAGATGTGGTTTAAAGCCTAGAATATGGAGGAAATACTAATAACTATTAAAAGAATAATAAATAATATTTACTTTGCACCTCATAGTATTGCTCCATTGATATCCTGTTTTTATAAATATGCACCAACATCTAGGTTCAGTATTTTTCTTTAAATCTGGTTTAGTAGTACAAAAATTTCTGCTAGTTAATAATTTTTGCTGCCCTACATAGATGTTATTTTCTTTATTGGTAATATTCTATTGTTGTTATTATTCACGATCCAAATGCATTTATATGCACACGGAATATCTCCACGTATGCATTTCTTCCTTTGCAGTTGTCACCTCACTTTCAGAAATACTAAAAAAATGTAAAAAATAAATATATAAATAAATTACCAATGTGAGTTTCAGATTTGGAAATTCAATTTGCTTGTGGTAAATTTTTACATTTTATTGCATGGTCTGGTGCCTTCATAAATATGCCATTTTATGACATGTAAACCTTCTAAAGATCAGGCCCTTAGAGTCTTTCTCACGATTAAGTGGTTTTTGGGAAGTTTTACCACTGTTCCTTATTTTCTCCGTCTATGGTTAATATAGCCCCATGCACTACCCTTTTGAAACCGTGCCGAGAATGGTAACCAAGGTAACCGCTAAGTCTAAATGGAAAGCAGCTGAACTGGACTGTGCCAGGCAAACTAACCGCAATAAATCCAGTACTAGTTCAGCAGTAGGCTTGGCGCGGTTCAGTTGTGGCTCGGATCTCTGATAACTAAGAGTGCATGAGCAGACGGCGTTATCTCCTATTTACAGCCAGTTGACTCATTTTGCGGGTTTTCTGGCGCGTCCGGCTTTACATATCACAGATCTCTTCACCTGTTCACAACACAAACTTCTTCTCAGCCTATTAACAATAAAAGGCATCCATAAATGGGATGATGCCTAGAGCGAGGCTCTCATCGAAACCTGGCTGGAATACACTATCCAGGCAGATAACTTCCTGAATGTTATGGTCAACTCCATTTTTGTTTGCGTAATTCCCACCTTGAGAGCTGTAGTGTCGTGGACCACTGAGGAGGTGAGGAACCGTGCTAGCCAGATGTGTAAACGGTCTAAGAACCAAGCTCAGCACAGTTAACTGATTCAAGCTGGGTCCAAAATCGGCAAGAATTTCAAAGGAGTAGTGCAAATCGGGCATATTTTTCAATTTCAATTTCAATTTATCTTTATTGTCATTGTCACAAGAACAACGAAATTTGGATCCATGCAACGAATATGTGGATCCATGGAGTCACTGAGCATTAAAAAATGCTCCTTAACCCTCTTTTAAATAGGTGTCAGCATTGTCTTTTCTCACACTAGGGCATAATGTGTGGGTTCCTTTTTTTTTATTACTTTTTTGTTTTGTTTTATAAGCATACTTAATTTTATCAGACTTAAATATAGAAACTTTCTTGACTACACAACTATGTTAAATTAATTCATTAATTTTCAAGGAATTGTTTTGTTAGATATTAAAATTAGATTAATACTTTAAAATATTAGTTTGTGACTCGACTAAAGCAAAAGAAAAAACGAGGGGGGAAAAAAACATTTCTTAATTATTTCTTAATTATGTGTCACTATAAAAATAAAGAAAAATAAAGCTTTTTGCTTGACATATATGAATGAGCAGATTAATGCACCAAGAAAATATAAACTACTAGAGCCCATTAAGTAGAATATAAAGAAAAGAAAATGTATTTACTCTGATCTTTTTTAGTACAATGCTGGAAAAAAAAACAGATCTGTTTTATCAACAAAACAACTCGCACAGGCTTGAATTTAGTGTGCAAGTCATGCACACTAAAATGGGCTGTGATTGGTAAAAAATTGGCTGCACAAAACCCAGCCTAACGGCTCACTGGAGGTGTATTTAACAAAATCACAGAGAATGAAAGGAGCAGGTAGGCTATCAGGAGCTGAATACGATCAGGGATACTGCTAATCATCCCTAACATTTTGGTGATCTTCAAATTGGTATGATCCAGCAGGGTTTAGAGGAAACTACAACCTGATTAATTGCTATTATTAGAGCAAGGGATCCAGGTGTTTTGTCACTATCAGGATAGAATAAAATGGGATTTTTGTTGTCATGTAGAAAATCCGCTTGTTATAATGTATCTAGGTCTATTTCAGTCTTGCACATTTCCAAAGCTTGCATTCAAGTATCGACTGGCTAATATGGGACTGATGAAGTTCAGTATTAGTGGATAAGGATGTACGATTTAGTTTAATTTCAGCCTAGAAAATTGCATTATCACATGACAAATAACGGGTTGATTAAAAACCAAACACTTTGTTACAGGAAAAGAAATAATACATATTTAGCATCCCATGTTTATGTATAAAAGTATATGAAATAATTTGAAATAAGTAGAACTGGACTGAATACATATAGGGTAGTTTTAGTTTTCATTGTCCTTGATCTTTGTCTTCAGTTTTTGCCAGTTTAATAGTGCAGTAGCAGAGTGAAAAGTCATAAAAGAGCTTACTTCTCTTCATTGGAGTTTTTTTCTTCTTATAAACTATTACTTGATGCATGGCAGCATCTTTGCAAGGTTTAGAAAGGCTTTAGGAAGTAAAAAGAAGGGACATTTTTTTTTTCTTTCAGACATTGCTATCTTTGTGTCCTCCTTCAGCAGACTTATTGAATGAGAGAACAGCAAAGTCTTGTTGGTATGCTGCATATATCCTCCTATATCTGGCTACCTTTTAATTATTTATTTGATCACATTCCAAAGCTCAGTTGTAGCTTTAGAATTTGTATTATTATTTTAAATGAAAAAAATCTAAAACTTAATAAGGGTTTTATATGATTTGATTTTTTTAAGTCTGCATAATCAGGAAGAAGGATGTATTTACCTCACGAGCCCTCGCCTGCAGTTGCAAGAGGAGATGAAAAATTGAGTTAAGCAAGTAAAAGATGTGTTAGACAGGCTCATTTCCAATGATGATGAGACTCATTCTTCAGGGCTACATTGTGATGAGCTGAATACTTGCCAGGTCTTTTCGGATCATCTCAGCCTCTAAACCTAATTTGCTAATGACAGGGAAGCGGAGGAGCTATAAATGTCATCCACCAAGCACAATTTATCACTGTTTGAAAATACCGTCTATAATAAACCTTCTGAAATACAAATAAGAAACATTGCATACAAGATATTTGAGTTGTAGTAACAAAAAAATTGCTTTCCTCAATACAGATGGAGGCCCTAAGAGGCTTAAGTCTAATTTCTTAGCCTTAGCTTCAGTCTTTAAATCTACAGTTTCGCTCTAGTAAGCATGAAAATTGACATCTAAAAACTTAACTGAAGTCAAAATAAATCGTTTAAGCAATATTCAGCATTGTCCTGTTTAGACTTGTTGTCCTTATTGTTGTCTGACATTAACATTTATTTATTCACAAAAATTTATTTTGTGACTTTTACAAAAAATATATCTGTAGATGTGCTTACCTTTGAAATTTACTCCAATAGATTTAGCTCTATTCTGATTTTTATATCTATCTCACTATTTTTTGTTTTTATTTATTTATTTTTTTTCAGTACAGAGATTTCAAAATCAGATCACTGCATTCACAACCGCATTAACAGGTCCACTTACGGTACACCCTCACAGAGGCCTCGACTCAACACTTCATGCACTCACAAACATGTTATTGAGCACCCACTTGATGATTGATGAGCTAACAACTAAGCTATGAGCTAGAAAATAAACTTGTTTCAGTGGATAAATTCAATGTGCTCTCCTTTTTATTTTCCCTTTTTTTACACAAAACTGATTCATTATACTGTTCCAGATTAGTTCAGAATTTACAGGTGCACCTTATCACATTATTTATTTAATATTTGCAAATGACTGCACAAATATAAATGTGTTTGCAGATGTGGAAAATAGCAAACAAACTCTTTGGAGTGTTCTTAAACAGGTTTGCAACAAATAACTAAGCATGCACTCATAAAATCCATGTGCAGGCTTTGGTTTATAAATCCAATTGTTACCAGTACCGTCGAGTTTATGTATTACTTTTAATGATCCAGAAGGGCACTCTATAAGTAAAAAGTAAAGATTGCTACCTTAGAAGTAAAATACCTTTTCTGTTTTGATGGCAAAGCATAAATGTTATAAAGTTAGTTTTAATAAATGGATCAGAAACAGTTTCTGGTATGATGATAAATTTCCTCTTAAAAAACAACAAAGATTTGTAATTGTTGAAGCATCATTTCAAAGGTTGATGATTATGATTTACTATTTAAAATTATTTGCAGTTTGCAACTGCAGTGGAGAATATAAAAAAATATTGCAAATGCCGCTTAGCAAGCATCCCAAATAAACGGTTAAGGCATTGTGATTTCAGAACTGACCATATATTTTCTTAAACCTAAGACCTAACCTTAAATCTAAAAGCATAGACAATGAGGTTTGGGGAACCCTGCTATCATAAATCAAACAACAATAGCCTTGTAAACAGTTATGCAACCCCTGAAGGGAGCTGGCAAAAACAGCTTTGATAAACATTTTGCATTTGATAAATATGGTGTGCATATATATTCAGCCACATTTACTTTGATAGAATCCAGGAAAGTCTTTCAGTTGGTGGTTTGAGAACTTAACTAAAGAAATTGCATTATGAAGACCAAGGATGACACAAGACAAATGAGTGTTGTGAAAAGATTTAAGGCAAGATAAAGTTCGAATTGGTCCATCTACAGTATTATAAGTATAATAAACAGAAAGAATATGACTTAAAATTCATTCCTCAACCCAATTAAGATCTATGACAGTAGGGATATTTGTGCTATAAGGTATTTTAACATAATGGCTCTGGGACTGAATACAAATGCATGCAACACTTTGTAGGTATTTCCCTAAATAAAGACTTTTGAAAAATGTATCCCTTTTCTTGCCACCTTAAACCTGTTCTTTTTCATGGTCTGACACTCTAAATCACAATAAAATACACTTCCCTATTTAGTTGAAGTGTGCGGAACATTTTCAAAATTACCAATATGCTGTAGGTGTACAAGAAAAAGCAACACCATTCTATGTTTTCAGAGAATACAGAATTTAGAAAAAGGCAAAATAATAAACACAATTTTTACCTATAAAAAAAAAATCTACCATAAAGACTTAATTGACATGCTAGTGACCCATCTAGGGCTGCAGCTGAAGAGTGTTGGACACTAGTAAGTTTCACTAATAGCTATTTTGGTCAAGCTGTTAACATACACTTCCTCTGCACAAAATCAGAGCTCTATCTCCATGTATCACAGAGACAATGATGAGTAGACATTTGAATTAGAACATGTGCAGCATACACACACACAGGAACAAAAGTAACATGCAGGTACTGAGCCTCAAGCACTGATTGAACATAGATTTATCAGAAAATGATTCTGATAAATCTATGCTCTTGCTTTGAATAGCAGAGACTATGAAATGTATTTTAGCAAAGCAAGGCAAGTTTATTTCTACAGCACATTTCTGTAGCAAAAGAATTTAAAGTGTTGCACATGAAAAAGAAATAGGAAAACACATTGAAAATCACACATTGCAGTGACAAAGAACGTGAAGGAAAAAGAACAGTATTAAAGGCAATAAATATAAAAAATGTATGTGATAAATGATTACAAGAGAAGGAATATTAAAATAACACAATAATTGTTTAGGTAAGAAAAGGCAAGTTAATTTATATGATCATTTAATTATTATAGTAAACTGTAAACAAAG
>NW_015151300.1:293093-363576 GCF_000732505.1 Cyprinodon variegatus | reverse complement strand
CGTGGGTTCTGTCCGGGTACCCTGGCTTCCTCCCACCAAAAACACAAACAGTCCAAAAACATGACTGCTAAGTTAAGTGGCTTCTATAAATTTTTCTTAGGTGTGTGTGTGTGTGCATGGTTGTCTGAATCTGTGTTGCCCTTCGACAGACTGGCGACCTGTCAAGTTTGCACCCCACCTTTCACCCATAGACTGCCACAGATAGTCACCTGCTATACAGCGACCCTGACATGGACTAAGCATGAGAAAATGGATGGATGGATACTTCTCCACTGAAAATGAACAGAACTTTACTATGTTGTATTTCACCAGATTTCTGATCTGTTACAGTTTCCATTCTCAACCTCTGGTCTCCGCTGCCCCTTAGCAAGCACACAAATAAATAGACTATTTCAAAATGATGTGACTAATGTCAGAAACTGATTTATTTGATCTAAACATCATTTCAAAGGTTTAAAGCAACACTGTGTAACTTTTGGCCCTAGTATTTGATTAATTTTGGGATATATGTAAAGTGATTCTCAGGTAAATATGCAAAACTTCGCATATCAATGCTCCATCATTGTAAATCGAACTCCATCAGTAAATGACTCATGTGACCCAGAGCGCAGACTGTTTTACTTTGTCACAGTGAACTTTTATAGCGACCTTTAGGGGGGCAAACCTGTAACTTCCACGTTAACTCCAGGTTAAACCTTTGAAAAGATACCATGCTGGGAGTCTTCTCTGCGTTGGTTTAAACTGCATATTTCCCCTTTAGGAAAAATTATGAAAATATTCTTCCACATCTGGAAGGTTTGTCCAAGAAAAATATTATATAGTAAAAAAATACTGCTATGCATAAATAAGTCTATTGTTGGATCCTTATCATTAATTTATATCTTCACAATTTGACCTTGTATATCTTATCAGTTAGTCATTAATTTACCAGAAGCCAACATGTTGCAAAGCATTTCTCTTATATTCTCCTTGCTTACATTTACCCTATAAAGTGCCAATCATTCCATAGCTAACCTTTCAGGGTCTCTCCAGGCCCAATGATCGACAGGTCTTTTCCTGCACAGAGGTGTGGTCTGTGGGCGTCAAGCTGGGTTGTATTATTGGGGGACATACTTAATAAGATCTACAGCAGGGAAAGTGCCGGCCCTTGAGGTCCGATTTCCCCTTTGGCATAATGCCGCCTTTGTGGGGCATGGAGATAGAATCACACCTCTTGCAGAGATCTAAATTGAAATGTAAAGGAGCAAGCAGGGTGGGAAAAGATGTGATTGAATTATGTTCAATCTTTTGACAAGCAAGAGGGAAAACTTCCAAAGAGAAAAAAAAAATCTCTTTTTAGTTCACATTTGGCAAGTTGTTTTCATTTTAATATTTCAAACTCTTAGTTTTACCAAAAGCCCTCTCAAACCTCTTAAATACACCCCCTCACCACCCACATTCTCAAAGAAAATATGGGGAAAGTAAATGAGTGGAAAAAAGAGATGAAAAGAAGGAGATTCGGTGATCCAACCCTGTAATTCCTTGACACTTTTCTAGTCCCCACTGCTTGATCTTAAACCCAGAATCAACACCAGATAAGCCATTTCTGTGTCCCTGCTCTTTGATCTAGAGTGCCTGACCCCCCCAAACTACCCTCAGGGGTGATAAAGGAGGGGGTAATACTCATACGGTTCCTGTTCAGGACCCCTGCACTGGATCTGGGGCTGAAGACCCTTGAAGAGGGGAAAGGGGGCCCTGCTAAACAGATGCCTGCAATCTTTCCTCCACTGTAATAGAATGTTCTGTAAACACATGATGATATGATTATAGAAAGTATTCTTAAAGGAATTTAATGTAAAACTACCCTAATCTGTAAGTCATGCTTCTTCATCCATGCACCAGGGTTATAAAGCACGACTTATGATGTATTTGAGTCTGTTTTGCTCTAAAAAAAAAACTGCAAATCAAAATACCCTATAAGCAAAAGAAGAGTCACATGAGGTCAGCTCTTTTATGGAGGTAATCAGAGTTCTCTTCCTGTCTATTCTTGCCCTATTCACAGAAGCTGGCCCTTACTCCCAAACTGAAACTGGACACCCGAGGGTTTTGTTATGGGTTTACAGCTCCAGAGGACAAGGAGACAAATAAACCAGAGAAGGGAAAAAGAGGGGGGCCAGGCTGTGTTGCCTTTGGTGTTGGAGCTCTGCTGTAAAACTGACATGGAAAAATACTTCTGAGGTTTGTGCTTTTAATGGAAATGGAAGCTGCTTTGCTCGACCGTGTTTATAGATAGATGGAATCCGTCTGATTAGAAGCAAACCACAGAGGAAATAGATGCAAACTGTGAACTCATGTCATTGACCTTTCTTATCATTATGGTAGAACTCCTCTGAGATAAATGTTTTCCTGATACATACCCAACATTTAAAATTGTATACAAGGGGCATTAAATAAGTAGTGCCCCTGACCCACTTCCAGATGTTTGATTGAGCTGAAATTTAGCATGTGACGTTATTTAAATCTCTATAGATTAAGTAGCAAATTACAGCTCTGAACTATTTGTGTTTTCTGACTTACAGGTGTTTGAACTGAGTAAAGTCTGAAATGGAGCCTGTTGAGTGTCGAGCAGTGATCCGGTTTTTCTATTGGAAAGGACTCACACCATGGGAGACTTTTGATTAGATTAAGGTAACTTATGGTGATGATGCCCGTTATATGACCTTGCAAAACATTTTACAAGGTTATATTATGGGACATTATCACTATAAGTTCCTTTAATTTGATGAAAAGTCTCCCATTGTGTGTGTCCTTTCAAATGCAAAAACTCAGACTTGACTCAGTTTTAACACCAGTAAATCAGAAACCACAATTAGTTCAGAGCTGTAATTTACTACTTAATCTATAGAGATTTAAAATACTTCACTTGCAAACTTTCAGCTCGATTAAATATCCTGAAGTGGGCCAGGGGCGTTACTTATTGAACGGTCCTCTGGTACATTTCTATCAGGGTTGAGTTTGGACTCATTCCAGTAGTTTCTAGGTTAGCCTCCTTTTACCATTGGTAAGACAGATTTGATGTATGTTAATGTCCTTTTTGAATGACCAGATGTGGCCAAGATTTAACCATCTCATTCAATTGGTGACTTTCAGAAACAAGAAAATTGATCAGGAACAAAACCAGAATCACCAAAGCTCAAGCCTGACATGCACTAGAAGCTCCTGAAACACCACTAGCTTTTTCAGGAACATTTTGATGGGGATAGGCGGTGTCTAGTTTCTAGTAGATGTGTGCATATGTGCCTGTAGATATATTCTCGGCTCTACATTCATTTTGAATCTAGTTCTTACATTTTTATTTATTTTTCAAAAGTGAATTTAATGAATTCAGTTAAAAGCAAAACTGTGTAACTTCTAAGCACTAGGGGCGCTATAGTTTTAACTTCCATGTTTAGCTGGACTGCCGTAAAACGACACTGTCTCCCTTTTTGTTTTGAAATCTGATATCAGACCACTTTGGGCCAGAAGACAGGGAAATATTCTCCCTCTAGATTCAATCCTACATCAGAGAACAAAAAGAGGTCTGATCAGATAATGGTCATATCTGTTTGGTTGCCTAACAACAACTTATAGCTTAGCTCATGCCAGGGTTTAAGTGGAGCTCAGACTGCTGTAAAGAGGCGCTCTGGGTCACATGACTTATTCAGACATGGATACGACCCTCTCAAGTAACATAGGCAAGTTTCTGAGAAAAGCAGCCAGCAGGCAGCATGTGCCAACTGTTGAATATTGATATCAAATTAAGCTAATACCTGAATCAGAAGTTATACAGCGTTGTTTAAAATTAATGGAATAAATAAAGTTGTGTGCTGTATCATCAATCCACCTTAAGAGAAAACATGTTACATAATTTTTTTAGGAAGCAACAATAACACAATTTAAAGGTATAGAGGTAATCTTTTATTTCCGGGTGGATCATCTAAATAAGTGGTCTTCCTAATTGCCAATCATTCTGGTGATATGTTTACGTAAGGCCGTCCTACGTAGCTATCTTTTTCTGTGCATGATCCCTTTTAGGCGTATATCTGTGGTGAGGTATGGTTTCAGACAGCCATTGAAGCGCACCTTTCTCACTATGGTTTTTTGAAAATGGCTGAGGGTCGTAAGAAACAAAGTGTCTAAGAAGTGTATGAGAAGAAAAGAAAGGACTCAGAAGACGCAGATATATCCCAGAATCCTCACAAAGCATTATGGGATTTGCTGTGACACCGGCGCTCTGTCGCCATAGGCTGTCGCCAACCAACAGTGCCGACTAATGACAAAGAAGGTGCAGGAACCGCGCAGAGGAGGAGCAGTTACGTGGCCAATGGGGAGCACAATGCAGTGATCATCTATCCGAACGGTCAGTTAACTGAGTTCACTATGAAGTCCACTAAATAGTCCCCGATGTATATAGTGACTGAGGGATTTAAGGGTTAGGGCGGAAGTTCGGACACAGTAAGCTTGTATGAGCTATGAGGACAGCAACTTTTAAACAGAGCGTGCACGGGGAGAAATAATCTGATGCATGCTGTTGCACGAGTTAAATATGTGTTCCCTCTGGGGAGCAGTGCATTTTTTTAAGTGGAGTCTTTTCAAAAGTTCGCAAAAATCCTCCACAATACTTTTAAGCACATGATGAGTGACGAAAAATATATAAAGATATAAGTTTAGAGTCTTATATTGATTACACTTTTATGTGCAGGCCAAAAGGTTTTCAGAGTTTCTCTTTTGATGTGTCCTTGCACAAAAAAAATGCAGTTTTGTTGTTTATTTTAATTATTCGTAAAACCGAGCAAATACTGAGTGAACCTGGAGAATTTAAAAAAGTAGTGACATGTTTCTAAAGTTACCAGGTACATACATGCTGATGTAAACATTCCTAGTTTGAAAGTTATGGAAGCAGAACCGTCATTCAGAGCTTATTTAGTAATATTTTTACTGGTAAAACATATTATTATGAATAAATCTGCAAGAAGTAGCCTCCTTTCTATGGTCGCCGCTTGTAAACACAATATCAAACTTGGCCCCTGCCTTCAAATATGAAATCCAAAATAGAACTGTGAAAAGGCCAATACACTGCAAAAACCCATAGAAAAAAACCCTAAGCACATGAAAAACCCAGAGAAGTAAAACTTAAAAAATAGGCAAAAAAAAGTGCACAAAAAAAAATCCCCAAAGGAAATTGCATAACGTGCCATATATGCACAAAAAAATGTCTTTTATCCCTTAAATTATTCAGGCTGAATAAAAGGTCAGAACAAATTTGGAGCCTTAACCTCACTGGGATCAGGTCTGAGCATTTGTAGAGATCTGAGTTTTAACAGGATCAAGGCCAGTCTGATCTAAAGCTCTACAAAAGGCCAAACTATGTCAGCAGGCCCACCTGTTGGTGGACCACACAGAGGACTCAAAGGTCCACTGATAGTGTAGGAGATTAAAGCCTATCTATCTGTGTCTGGGCAGGCTCTTAAAGGACGGCGGGGGTCATCAGGAAAGGGAGGTGAAGGAGGCTTTAAGGGTCGAAGGGTGAGCATCCGGCAACTGGGAGGTTAACCATGGCACTGGGCATTGGGGGGGTTGGGATGAAGTCCTGAAGGGTTGGGACTTCCAGTCGGTCACTGGTTGAGTGATGGGAAAAAAAAGAAAGTCCCTCATGACCCCCCGCCCTTTTGCTCCCCAGCCGAGAAGAGTTGGATGGGACTAAAGCCCCCCATTGTTGTCCCCTCACACGGGATCACCAAGTCCCTGGCAGCAAGTGGGGGATGGGGGGGCTGGGGAAAGGATGGTGCTGTAGTGGGAAGGGGTAGGCATGGTGTGTGTGTGAATGTTGGGAAGTAAATGGGGGGGGGGGGTCGTCCCGCCAGCTCAAACACAATCGTGTGATAGGACTTGGCCCTATCTAATCAAGGGCAGGAGGTCACTTCCGAACAACTGGGCAATAAAAGATTATTTCCAGCCACATAACAGAGGAGCCGTTGAAGGGGGGGTGGGGGCAGCAGGAGGAGGGGGGAGAGTGGCTGTCTGTGACGAGAGGAAGTGAATTGAAAAAAGCCAGCAGACGGGAACCATCTGTCTGGATGCGTAGTCTAATCTCAGAGAAAAGAGGGAATGAAGTGGGGCAAGGGAAGGGGGTGTGAGGGAATAAATAAAGAAAGGCTAAACTTCCTCCTCTTCATTGCCAAATCTGTCCATCTTTTCTTGCTGTGTACCTGATGTGCATATGTGATGATTTCTTTGTTGTTTTCGCTGGTTGAGATATCAAAGAAGAAAACAGAACAAAAGTGGGTGCAGGGTGGGGGTTAAGGGGGCTGGAATGCAGCAAACATAAAAAAACTGTCCCCTGGGGCCGTTAAAGAGGAACGAGGACGTGATCTTGTCAAATGCAAAGGACAAAACAGGAAGACCTTAGAAATATTTCTCAGCTGGAAGAGTGGGATCATATTTTTATATTAATATCTATCCAGGTGATTTCTGCATGATTGAGGCTCCAACGCTTATTTGTTTAAGCCGAAATATTTCATTATATTGCCTTGCTTCAACAAATTTTATTTTGTTTACGTTGATTATGAATTGTCCTCACAGCTCCAGCGTTACTTATGGAGCACCACAGGGATCAGTGATTGGGCCACTTCCCTTTGTTATATATATGTTGTAGATTTCTAACAGCATGAGCTTAACTTCCACTTCTTTGATGATGACACCTAGCTTTATTTTTCCATTAATCCTGAGCTGACCCATTGCAAAGACTACAGCCATTTTCTGAAGATATAAAAACAAAACGTTTGATGCTAAACCTTCTGCTTTTGAATGCAGACAGAAGAGAAGTTATTGTCATTGGACACAAGTTTTTGAAAAAGAAGCTGATCCTTTACCAAGCAGCTGTACACATTAATCCTACACTTTGGGACTTTTGTTTGTTTTTGGAGGACTTCCAGGAAGTATGTAATAGCGGCGTTAAAAAATTTGTGAATAGCAAGGCGTCATATCTTTATCAACCACAATTCACACATTTAGAGATCAGAGCCAATGATTTGAAAGCTGCTGTTTACAACAATAAGGGTGACTGATTGAGTTAGCTTGCAGCTACCCAAAGGAGAGCTGGCAAAGCCATTGGTTGCATCAGCTTTGCAGACACTTTGAGTCAATCACTGTGATGAAACCGGAGCCACTAATCAATAGCAAAGCCAACTTTTAATTAATTACCAAAGGATCCAAGTAAATGATTGCTGAGGTTTGTGTGCTGCTGTATTGATCCTATGGCTTCCTACCTCTCCTTCTGATTACCGTCCGCTGCTGCTGTTTTTGGAGGAAAATAAGAGACTCGAAGGAGGTTCAGTTGATAAGTCAGCATCTGATGGCTGGAAAACAAAGTATGAACTTAACAAGAAGACTGTGAGACAGTTTTAGGTTCCTATGGGTGTGTGCACCCACAAGCAAATGATTACAGACTAAAATCCCCTGGTGAAAAAACCTCCACCCTGAATAGCCACTGACACCTGATAAAACACTGGTTTGTTCCTTACGACTCTTTATGGTTCCTGAGGGGGAGAAAGGCTGCGTAAATAACTGTTTGTCCTCTCACACACTGCTCTAGTGATGAACAGGAAGCAGCTGGGAGCTAATTATTGTTTTGGGAATGCACTGAATCCCGAAATTTGCTCAATGTTTGAACCATCCTGTTGGATAGATTGGTTTCCATAAATCTGCCTGGTTTTAGCTCGCATTTAAAAAAAAAAAGTTATTGCTGGTGTTCACTTGTCTTGTGTTTGATATCATCTTAAAACTTAAAGAATCCTTTTATTTATTTATTTTTCAAATTCTGCTTTCATATTCTCCCTCTAACATTGTTTAACCGTAGTATTTACCCCTTGAAACACTTGGCTGGTCAACTATATACTTTCAACGCCAAATGAAATTGCTGAGTCATAGTTTTAGCTTTATGGTTTTATTTATGAATGTATTTATTTTAGATTTAAGCACTAGTTCTGAGTCATCTACCCCCTAACAATTTATTTTAGAGAACTTAACCATTGTGCATCAGTTAATTCATCCTGGTGGGCTAGATGGCTCTTATAATATATTAGTAATTACGACCCCTGATAACACCAGAGTGACTTTGAATGACCTGCAGGGTAAATAATAGTTATTAATAATGGATTGTAGTTAGAAAAGGCATGAAAGGACACATTATATGCATAAAACATCCAATGGAAAAACTGCATCAAAACTGCTTTATTAAACTGTTTGTCAATAGAGAAGGAGCTTTATTTTTTCTGTTCACCTAGATTAGGTTAGATGTTTCTGGAATTTGGGAAAACATCATGTCCTTTAAGATTAACATATTTTACAATAATTATGAAGCATTTATAGACACTTTAAGGAAGGTCTAAA
This sequence comes from Cyprinodon variegatus, assembly GCF_000732505.1. NCBI lineage: Eukaryota > Metazoa > Chordata > Actinopteri > Cyprinodontiformes > Cyprinodontidae > Cyprinodon > Cyprinodon variegatus. Next base: position 355,167 of record NW_015151300.1, on the reverse strand, counting down.
AGTGAAGGAAGACTAAATCTGGAACAAAACAGATATTTTCTTTTAAACCAAACTACTTTTTCATGATGTGATATGCTGAGATTCTGCATAAACTGACAAGGATATCAACTTTTTGCACAATAAGAAACCTGCTAGTCTCTTATTTTCTTTATAATAATATCTGACAGACCCGAATCTGCCAGCTGGGGGAATTGTTCATACTTATGGTTGTAGTTGAAATGTTTTGGGGGGCTTATAGATCTAGTAAAGTTAATTAAAGTAAAGCTATTAAGCAAGGAGAGGTCTGTTTTTTTTTTTTTTTCATCTGGCAGTCTGAGAGGCATTTCTGTCATCTGTTTGAAAAAGCTGAACTTTTGGTCGAGACTTTATCAGTATCTGTACTGGAAATAAAATACTTACCAGTCATTTCTCAATCTTCATCTATGTGTTTCCAAGTTGCTCCCCCTCATTAAATTAAATCAGAGCCGATAACATCTGAGCAGATAACTTCCATAAACTTTGCTTTAAAGCAAAAACAGCCTTTTCTGTTTAAACTTCATCATCGTCACGTTCTTGTGTTTTTTTTTAACCTTGATTACTTGTTTCTATTTATAAGCCGTGAGGGGAAATATTGAAACCCAGATGAGCATGGGGGGGGGAAAGCTGAGGTGCTGACTGATGCAGTGGAAGGTGATGACTGTTTATCTCCTGCCTTGCCAGCAGGGGTGCACTGGCTAAGAACAGGACTCGGTAAGGATGTGTCAGCTACAGTTTCCATCATGATTCACTTGGTAGTGATGCATGCTTAGACCCGTGTAGGTCTCCTTAGAAAAAAAAAGTCAAATAAAACAAAGTTGCATAAAAAGAACCAGCCAAGGCTGACACCATTACGTGGGCGTGCAGAGCAGCCAGATGCACTCTGAAGCAAGTGCAAAGAGGAAGAAGGGAAGACTGTTGTCACCCTTTGAATTACGTTTTCATTTTTTCACATACCCCGGGGCAACAGGTGCTGAGCTGATCTACATATCTCTCATTAAATAAATGTTAAACATGTTAAACCAAATTCACCACAGATGTCTGTAAAAATCAAAATAATATTTAGATACAGCAAAATAATAAAAAATGTGTGTAAATATTTTAAGTCTTCTATAATAAAGTGCAAAAAGCTTTAGCATCCTCTCCATTAGGAGGGATTAAATTCCATGTCTATTCAGAATCTGTCTTAAATGAATAAAGTTTATACGGGGATCCTTTCTGCTCCCTCTGATCTGCAGATCCCTCCATGGCTTTTGGATCTGTTTCAAGTTGCTTGGCTAACTTGGCTGTTGCAACAGTTTCTAAACCCCTCCAACTGTGTGCTTTTTAACTCTGTCTTTTCCATTTATTCTTCCTTTAGGTGCAGAACATCACAACAAAATGCTCAAAGATAGCCCCATAGCACAATATTCCCAGCTTTAGCTTGTTTTTTCAGCATGCTGCACTGCTAGTCATCATCCAAACATCGGAAGGATGTGATATTCTTAACCTGAATTTTGGTTTAATCCAACCAGACTATATTCTCCTTGTATTTTGCCTGTTAATGTGTTCTGTAGGCGACTTTGGCAACTTTTATTTTTTTATTTAGCAGCGGTCTTTTGTTGTGAACATTCTTGTCACTGCAGTTAAGTTGAAATACTTCTTTAAAATAAAGCTGGCTGCTGTTTTTTGGAGTCTTTGGACATGTCTGCAAGTGATCCTAGAGTCTTGGAAACTTTTCTGATTATTCATTTGATTCCTCGGGCAGAGGATGGCCACGGCTAGCTTCCATGAATATTCTTTCCACTTTCAGATTACAAACCCAAAATGCTCTGTGGAACATCCAGGTGTTTTAGGAATCTGTATTTTCTAGTAGAGGTCTTTTTTTCTAAATGTTAACATTACTTACATTTTTTTCTGTATAAATAATTAATTTTTACTCCATTTATTCCACTCTATTTAAGATAACTCATTTTTTTAGCATGGGTTTAACATGATATAAGGTAATTTTACTGTAAAACGCCTCAATAGTCATAAAATTAATTGAAATAATTCTTATGTGTTCAGGATTTCTTTTCTTTGGTATCATTTTAAATTCTTAACTTATTTTCATCCTTCGGCTGACATTGATTATACTTTTTTAAAAGATGCCCCAGGCTGGAAAATAACCTTTTTTCTGTTCTACCATAAGAATAAAGTTTACATCTCCTCCATACAACCAACCTCCTCCTCACGTGTTCAGAGGAGCTACAGTGAAACCTGAAAATAAAAAAAATAGGCCTCCTATTGTTTGCTTTCATCCAGAAGCCAGGAGCAAATGGGGGCTCAAATTACAGGTCTGAAAGGTAACAGGAAATTGACAAATCGCTAATCCACTCTAACTATTCAGGGAAACAAAAGGTACATTCCACCAAAAGCAGACTGAAGACAGAAGGGCCCATTTGGGGAAGAGGATTCTGGTGAGTCTGAGTAACAAAACAAGACACTTCCTGCCTGCTCGGGTTTTAGCTTTAAAAAAAAAAAAAAAAAAAAACCATTTAAATCCAAAGATCCCCAGAGCTGTTCCATCAAGCACCTAAGAGACACCATCGCCACCATGTCGCCACTGCAGCTGCACTACATTTTTGTTCTTTGTCCCAGAGGAATTTCCAGGGTCTGCGCTTCCCAAACTGCTGCTACTTCCTGACCAACCAACTTCCAAAGTGATGATCTCATCCACTGGGGGCCCGGAGGTGAAGAAGTGTGTGGGTGTCAGTTAGTGGCAGTGGGGGTGGGAGGGTCAACGGACTTCCACAGTGATAAATTCACTAGCAAAAAAAAAGAGAGCAGGGGGGCTGCTTTAGTGTGGGTAGTGGCTGGATTGGCCCCTGTCGTTGTCCTTTAGTGCAGGAACCGTGCCATAAAGCAAAGCCTTGATAGCCTCAGTTTATTATCTTTGAACAGGTGGCTCCAGCTACTCATAATAGTTGTTCTTATTCCTGCAACCTCTTCCTGCAACTCTGAGACCATTTGGGAGTTTGGGAATATCCCAATATAGCTACACTAAAGTCTGGGGAATAAACTGCATGAGCATAGTTTAGTGGTGACTCGTCTGACTAGAATGAGTGGGCGCTAGATTTTATTTTTAAATAAAAAAAAAAAACTTGTAGATGCAAAGCTCAGCATGTCATTTGCTAATGCAGTTTAAATTTTAAGCTTACTAATTTTAAGATTCCCAGCAAAGAAGCGTTTGGATGAAATAAACAGTTGATTTTTAAGCTAAAAGAAGTTCCTGTTTCGTTGCCAGAAAAGTTGCCCCTAGATAGACCATGAGGGTCACACACACACACACATATAAAAAAGACAAATATGAATCAAAGTCATCCACAAGTCACGTCGGCTCAATCAAGACACCACACAGCGCCATATTTTTCATTAATTAATATATTTTCTGCATTAAAGTTAACATAGTTTTCTTTTGTGCCACCCTTTAATTTTCAGTAAGTATTTTTGATATTTTGTTATATTCAGACATGAGTAAATTTAAGACTGTCTCTTGCAATAAATATCATAAAATAATAGAGCTTCACATAATAAATATTTTTTTACAACAAAAAAAAATTGTTTAACAGACATGTTTTTTCTTTTCTTTTTTTAAAAAATAGCCAAAATTCCTCTTATGGAGCATACAATGTACACAAATAAACAAAACAAAAACATGGGAGAATGCCACAGAACGTGTGTGAACAGTCCAGGCGGGTGGAAGGAGAAACATATCCGAGTGGAGAATACTATGAGATGGATGTGCTTTTGTTAATGCAACACAAGCAGAGGAGCCACGGCTCTAATGTGGCAGCGACAAACCTGTCTGCTACGAACACCAGGTAACAGCTACATAATCGCCCTAAAAACAGATCGTCCTTCACAGATTTGGTGGGAGGCAGCCCCCAACAGGCGCAGGGCCGCCAGAAACTGCCCGCCTCAAACGGAAGAAGCACGTTTTCTTTTTTTTGAATTAGAATTTTAAAAAATAGTGTTATTCAGGGAGCTGAGGACAGACAGAGAAAGAGACTTAAGGCAAACACTGGTCTGTAAAATAAAACAAAAACATGGTCCTGATCCAGAAGAGAGCAAAAAAATAATAAAATTATTGAGTGGTTTTCGTTACTCCTTTGTAGCTCCTTCGGGTTCTGCAGCCAGGAGAGGAGTCATGTGGGAGGTGCTTAGAATGTTTGATAAACATTAATCTGTGGCTGTCACTATTTTTACTGTTATCATATGATCCACGTCAGGAGCGTCCCGCGCGCACTCACACACGCACTCACACACGCACACACAAACACACACACACACACACAGGAAGCGATCAGGAAGGCTTTTCCTGGCTCTGTGGGGCCCAGCTCTCCAGTTTACAATACACAGTGTTGGAGTTCTTGCAGCGACAGCCGGGCCGGTTGACCCGGTCATAGCAGCCCTGGCACGCCTTCAGACAGCCCTTGACAGGTGGGTAGCACAGCAGACAGGGGAAGAGTACCGACATTAATCCCATGCACAGGAAGCGGGAGCAGCAGTGGGAGCGTGACAGCGAACAGGGGTGGTCAGCGCATGAATCCCCCTCGTCGTCGTTGGAGCAGTGGTAGAAGATGCCTTTGACCAGGCACATGCACGTGCCGTGCTCCAGTGCGCTCTCCGCCGAGCACAGGCACTGTCCATTACATGCCAAACAAGAGGGCAGGCTCCTGGGGGCCGTGCAGTCGCTGCATTTACACTTCCCACAGCGCTCGCAGATGAACTGGTGCCCGGCGGCGGCCACTACCCCAAAGTCTGATTTCCCTTTGGTTGGGGGCTTAAGTGGAGCCTCCAGGGGAGTCTGGTGCCCCTGCTGGGGCTGTAATAGCGGCTTGGATTTGGGCTGAGTCCGAACAGGTCGCTCTGCTCTGTGGTGGTGCTGTAAGCCCACCCCGGGCCTCGTTGGTGGTGAACGCGTCAGGAGTCCCTGCTCAGAGGAGGCACTGCTGTTGCTCCCTGAACTGGCAGCACTTCCTGTGCTGGTGGAGCGGCTGAGTCCAGGGGCCCGAGAGCCGCCGTACTGAGGCCCCGCAGCAACAACCACCATGCTACTCCCACCGTGGTGGTGGTGATGGCCCGATGGCTGGCGCTCGTAGTTGTTGTTCACATTGACAAGGATGACCTCATGAGTCCTTTCTTGTTTATCCTGGGGCCTGGGGGCCACACGGGGTGCTGGGGGCCTCCGCGCCACCGAGGGCCCCTCTGTGTACTCATTGCTGGAGCGGATGGCCTTGATTTGTTCCAGAGAGAGTATGGCGGCATGCTGGAGCTCCCGCTCGTAATCCGACCTCTGCCGGGTGTCGAGGGAAGGCTGCTGGATCACCACTAATGATCCGGCGGGGCCATGTTGACTTTGGAGCTCCATCTGGGGGGATCACCACTTCCGACATTCACCGTGGACATGCATTGGAAAACCTGTCAGAGAAAGGGAGCGGGGACAGACAAAGGAGAGGCATGAGGCTTCATCAGAGAGAGCTTGAACATGGCATGACTGGAAAAACCACACTGTTGATGTGGAAAAGAGACAAAAGAAAACAACACAAAACAATCAGATATGAGTTTTTGCGGTATTTGAAACACATCACTGTCATCTATCTCTCGTTATAACCAAACTGCACGTTTAAAATTTGCAGAAAAACACTAACTTAATTATGCAAACTCTGCATTTATCCCTTCTAACAGGTCTTAACTTCTGATCCTGTGAAGTGAGGAGGAAAAGTTGAGCATTAACGACGCTTTTGGAGTTTTCCTCCCCAACACACAGAGATCCAAACCTCAACAGACCCTACAAACACTTCCCCTCCTCATTTACATTTCTATGACTAGTTAACATTTAAATGCAGCGCGGCGACGAAATGAGGACACGATCCAAGGGAACTAAATGAGCTCCCTCACTTAGTATTCTATTACAACACCAAGAAGGAACCCAGAGACGAGCAAGGGGGGCCAAACTACTGCATTAGAAATAAATAAGGTCAGGGCAAATTCAACCTCTGGTTTGGACTGATTAAAGAAACAAAAATGTTTTAATGCAAATAAAAGTTATTATGGTACAACTGTTCCCCCTGATGTGCGTTTTTACCATAAATACGCGCAGGAATTTGAGTTTTAGCCTTCGGGGGTGTTCTGAAGGAAAAGTCAACCTGCAGGAGGCCCGAAAGCTGCACGACTGACACATAAACTCATGGAGCCGCTCTCTCTCTCCCTCTCTCTGTGTTGAACTCTGCAGTCAGCACAAGAAAAGATCGATTTTTGTCGCAATCTAACAGAATCCCTCCAGTTCTTGTTCTTCTGCGGCTGAAAACCCGCACCTTATATGGCCGCTTTGACGCAAAGCGCGTCAAGACGCGGAGAAGGCTGCGATAAACACCCGCAGCCGGAGATCCGGACGCTTCCACAGACACGGAGGAACTTATGAATGAAAACAAGCGCCGTGGGTGGGGGGAGGGGTGTTTATTACAGGGTAGCCACGGAGAGAGACGCGGGCATGCGGACCCCATCGAGCGAAAAACACCGTGGAAATGTCACGGAAAGTCTGAGGATCACAACCCGACGCGACTCCTGCACCTTTTCCCCTCCAAGAAATAACAGAAAACATCATATATTAAATAAAAAAAACTTTATAGAGAAGCGCTTACCTATATGCAAGCATCCATAACGTGGAATCCATCAACCAAATTATTTAGTAAAACTCCATCCAACAGGAGCAGGTCTAACGCATAACGCTGGGTTAGATAATCCAAGCTGGAACCGAATCCTGCGTTATTTCCTTTGCTTTGGGTGTCTGCGTGGGGGAAAAGTTCAGCGCTGAGCTGCGCGTGCATAAATCCACGGTGGAGCTCCGTTAAAGCAAAGAAGTCACCCGTGGGGCGCCGCTACGCACTTGGAGATGCAGATTGGTGAAGGCGAGAGGAGCCAGTTAGAGGAGTCCCCGGTGGAAAAGTTGAAGAACAACAACAAAAAAGGTCCAGAGAGAACTGCGAGTTTATATCCAACAGTTTTATAGGAGCGCCGTTTGTTTTCTTTGCTTTTAAGTCTAATTTAATCTGCGCTGCGCTCCGGAGAGGGGAAAAAAACAGAGAAAAACGCAGCGTCCTCAGTGCGCTCCCTCTTGCTCTGTAGGCCTGATCTGCTCTGAATGAATGGGAAGGCAGCGCACTGGGTTTGCTCCACTAGGCAACTCCCATTGGCCATTCACAGCACTGAAAAAGGATACAGCGCATCCGCTCCTGATTCATTAGGCAGATGTGGAGGGCAGGCCGAATGGCGGAGAGCAGTTAAGGTGGAACGGCTTTTCCATGCAGGGAGGAGGAGGAGGAGGCAGAAACAACTAGTTTCCGAATGTTATGATTAATGACAGGAATGAGGTTAATATGACTAATAGTTACGTAATGAGCGCACCGGGTGGTTTATTTATATCGACTTTCTGCTGATTTATTACATTTGATGAGAAATGTAAAGTTTTCCGCAACATTTGGTCTTTCCTCTGACATATTCACAAACATTTACAAGTTATTAGTAGGAAAAAATTTAACTATTAGAAGCAACAAACCTTGTTAGGCATAATTTCACACAGGGTGCCAAATATAAAGAGTTTATTTATGGTTGTTTTTGACAGTAAAACAATAAGAATAAGTTTTGTTTTCTTGTCTTTGAAAGCATTATAATGAGGAAAAATGTTTTCTTATATTTATTGGCATGTTATGATATAAACAGTGTCAATAAAGATTGGTCCAGTAGAATGACACTTAAAAAGGTCATTGCTTTACAGCAGGCATCCCTAAAGTAGGTCCTCGAGGGCCGCTGTCCTGCAGGTTTGAGAGGTTTCTCTGCTTTAGCACAGCTGATGCTGATGATTGCAGTTCAGCAAAAGCCTGTTAATCAAATATTAATGTAAATCAGCTGTGCTGGAGCAGGAGAACCTCTAAAACTTGCAGGACATCGGCCCTCGAGGACCGACTTTTGGGATGCCTGCATTACAGAGTGCTGCATCCCAGCATACTCCAATAAAGTTTAGTGGAAGGAAAACGTTTGGTAGGTAGAAGTCCACTGGCAACGGGGATAGTAGCAGCCTTGGATGAATTACCAAGCTAAATTAATAAAAAAAAAAAAAAAATGGCAGGGCTTCACAGTGGTTTCTTTTCAGATAAATAAAGCAGGTTTATGTACATTTTAAGGAATTTTTATAGTGATTGTTCTATGTTGTGTCAATTGTTCATTTTCCCTTAAGTGTAACCATTGATGGAACCATAACATGCAATTTGATTCAGTTTATTTCTATAGTGCCAATTCACAACACATGTCATCTCAAGGCATTTTACAGTTCACCAGATTATCCAGTCAAATTGATTCAAAGTTTTCTATCTAAGGAAAATCAGTTAATTGCATCGACTCATTGACTGGAATGCAATCCCTCACACTAAGCATGTTTGTAGCAACAGTGGAGAGGAAAAACTCCCTTTTAACAGGAAGAAACCTCCAGCAGAACCAGGCTCAGTGTGAGCGAGGCTGACTGGGGTTCAAGGAGACAGAAGCAGAAATACAAAAAGCAGCTGTAAAAGGCGGCCCCGTCCAAAAAACACACAGCCAGGCAGACGAGCTCTGAGCCAGCTCCCATGTCAGAGGATGAAAAGAGCACATCCAGCCAGTCACAGTCAGAGAAACAGGACTACACTGAAAAACAGGCAGTTCTCCAACATCTATAAACAAAGGTGTTGATGGCTACTATGAGAAAAAGCAGAGAGAGCAGAACATCAGAGATTGAACTAACAGTACACATGTGTATACAATTTTTGGGGGCCTATTTTATTCAGAAACAATTTTCCCAAGCAGATTTTATTGTCTCTTAAGTCAAATTTGCCACTCACAATATGGCCGACAAACTGATGGAAATGGTGCTTGCTTTTGTTTTAGGACGCCCCACCTCCTGGATACAACATATTTAGGCATAAAAATGGGGGACAGGGAAGACATTAAATATATAGCGACACAAACAATCAAGAGCAAGAAAACTTTTTCTTTTATTTATAAAACAAAACAAACAAACTTTACATTAAACAAAATTCTGCGTTGAAAATCCACACATCATATTGTAGCTGTAGTTTCAGTTTCTCTGTTACTTAAAAAATATAAGCCTGGTTATTCTTGTTACCCGTCTCATGCTTCACCTGTGTGAAAGTCCTGACAGGTTTATAAAGGTCGCTCTATGTTTTCTTCCGTGTCATCAGAGGAAATGAAATGCAAAGCGGTGAATGTTACGCAACCTGCTGCTGGCCCCGTTTTATTTATTTTGTTTTTAATTTTTGACACTATGTGTATACAGATTAGTACAGAAGTGGATTAGGGCCACTGGGGGAAAAAAAAGTTAACTGATTTTTAAATATTTCAGTTTAATATGGGAAAAAATTCTGAATTCTGACTTTAATCTCACAATTCTGACTTTTTCTACTCAGAATTCTGACTTTAATCTCAGTATTTTGGATCTTAATATAGATGGGCACCATGAAGGAAGATATGTGGGAGCACTCAGCTTCACTGACAAATATGTGAGTTGTTTGAGAGGGCCAGTGACACATTGGTGGAAAATTATGGAATAGGGCAACTTTTTACATGCCTGAGGGGTCCCCCCTGATGCTATTTCACTAATGGAAGAGTGGAAGGTGATCAAAACAAGAGAGCTAGTTTAGTCTCTGAAACAGACATGGCTACAGCTTGATGCTAACATGTTTGTTAGCTGTCAGAATTCAGAGATTAAAGTCAGAATTGTGAGAAAAAAGTCAGAATTCTGAGATTTAAGTCAGAATTGTGAGAAAAAGAGTCAGAATTCTGAGATTTAAGTCACAATTATGAGAAAAAAGTCAGAATTCTGAGAAAAAAGTATTTCTGAGATTTAAGTCAGAATCTTAAGATTAAAGTAAGAATTCTGAGATTTAAGTCAGAATTCTGAGAAAAAAGTCAGAATTTTGAGAAAAAAAACTTTTTCTCATATTATACTGAAATAAAATTTGAAAATCATTTAACTTTTTAATTTTTTCAGTGGCCCTAATCCTCTTCCGTAGGTTAGTTTGGGTCCACCTTAAGAGAAGAAAGGGAGACTGTAACCCCCCCCTCCCTCCCTCCCTCCGTCCCGCGCGCCTCTCTCCTGCCCCCCACCCTCCTCTGTTCCTGACTGTCTGGTTTGATTGCTGTCGCGGATGCGCTACATCCGGATCCATGAGAAAAGGAAGTTCAATACAAAGTCAATTTATCCCATTCAAATGGAAAAATCAATAGATGAATGACCCCCGCGCGCTGTTTCGGGTCAGCAAATGCTTGAGAGAAAAAAAGAATACATAAAAAACCTGTAGGCTGAGAGGGAAGTGTTTGTGGCGCAGTAATGAGTGGATGTAAAAATCCGCCTCTTGGTGATAAAGCAAATCCTGCGACAGATGGCCGCCTGGATCCCCTCTCTTAGCGGTCGGAAGTGTGGACGGAAATCTCACGATTACAGCAATTAGCCTGTTTTCCATGTATGGATGCGATGAATAAAGCAGCCATGAACGTTTGCCTCCACGTGGATCCTGAGGCTGCAGAGAGGAAAAACATCCAGGGAGTCTAAACAAAGTTAAACACATACCAAACAGTAATCTTAATATTTCTGCTGGAGAGGAATAGAACATTATAGTGTCTGTTTTTAAAATTAAATACCTACTAAAAAGTCAGCCAAAACACAATTAGTTTATACTTTATGAATAAACGATTGTTGGTACAAAAGTCAGGCTTAAAAAGTGAATTATTTTTGTCAAATCAATATTACTGTAAATAGATCAAGATTATATGGAAAAATGGAAACTTTTTTCCCATTTAGCTTTGTTAAAAACAAACTTCAGGGTAAAAAAAGGGGAACAAATATACATTTAAAAATAATGCTTTCTAATCACTGTGACATAACCTTGGAGAACCACCTTTTGCTGCTACTACAGACACGCTTAATTATTTACATAATTCAATTTGCTTGTAATATTTATGTTTATTTGCACATTTGTAGACTAGAGGTTAATTCCGTCTTCTTTAAAAGCAGCTCAGGCGTAGTCAGCTTCTGTAAGCAGATTTTTTTTAAGCCTTACTACACATTTCTAGTACATTTAGATGTAAAAGTTTGATTGGACCATTTTAGTATATACACTTTGATGTAAAGTTCTAAACCACTGTTGCTCTGACTGGATATTTAGAGTGGTTGTCCTGCTGGGAGATAAACCTCTTACCTCTTTAAACTCCAACTTCTGCTGCACCCTAAATGCACAAGGGAGCGTTATCACAGATCCTTCCCAACAAGCTCAATAAGTTGTTACATTCATGCAGATTTTTTGCACAATTTCTGTCTTAGTCAGCTACATGAAATGCTGCTGTCATTTTTTAAGAAAAGTGTATTCCTGCCGTAATCTTGTTTTACTGTGGGGGTGGTGTGTTTAAGTTAGAAGTTGTGTTTGGTGGATTAATACAAATGCATGTTACACTTTCAATGTTATTGTTTATAAAAAAATGTTGAAACCAAAGCGTAATTTTCCCTAAACTCCACTGATATGCTGTTTAATGTATCAGATGAAACAATCACTTAAGTACTTTCACAAAGCAGTGTAAAGTAGAAGAAAGGGCTGAATAATGGATTTATTTTCATTTCTGAAACAAATTTAAGTAAGCATAATGTGGTAAATATCTCAAAGACACAAGATTTCAGCCACATTGATCGTTATAAAATTTTATTTTGCAGCACAAATAGCAACAATTGTACACATAATGTAAAAAGCAACTGAAAATGAGATAAATGTCCCAGAGTGGTGCAGTCAGAAGAAGCAGAGGCCACTGTGCTGCTGCTGATAGCTGATGTATGACTGGATGAGAGAGTCGGGGATTCGGGGCTTCACTGTGTTCAGGGCATTTTCAAAGTGCCTGGCCTCGATGTGCTCGGCTTTGATGTCCTCCTGCAGGGCCAGGAGGGCGGCCTCTCTGCATACTGCTGTTATCTGGGACAGGAAACAGACAGAGACATTCAGCTGTCAGGCTGAGTGGTCAGCCTCACCGTGTCATGTCAGCAGCAGGCCAGTCCACTTCAGCGACACACCGCTGAGCCGTCAACGCTGCGGTTACACAAGACACATAACTACAAAGAGCTGAGGAGAAAGAAAGGTGAGTCATTCCTGATGTGATTATGCTTCTGTTTTAAAATTCACATCATCTTAAACCAAGTTCTTCCCATCTATCCTTTTTGTGCAGATAGTTTTAGCTAATCAGACATAAAGACAGGATTAAAAAGGGTTTATTTACATCCACTAATAACCCCTATATAACTATATATAACTATTTTTTGTGAAACTATTTGTAGCAAATCTGAACCACAGTTTTAATTGTTGATAATATATGCTGTAAGGGATCTGTCGTACCAGAAACAAATGCTTGCCAAAGGTTCCTAGGTCTGCAGTAAATGTGTAACTGGCATCAGCGTAATGCAAACGCTCTCATGGCTGTTTAACATACATACGGTTTGTTGCACATTTTCAACAATAGGTCTCAAGGGTTAAGGTACAAAATAATGTTTTTTTTATAAGATACCAAATTATTAAAACGACATCAGCAAAACAAGACTGTCCACCTAAACAGTATTTTGCAAATCCATTAATCTGTTGATTAATTTTTCGATTAATAATCGGATAGCTAAAGGTTCCTTAAATAAGACTTTTTAAAATCTTAAATGTAAACGTTTTTTTTTTAACAATTTGGTATAATTGCAGCTAAAGGCAGGTTGCTCTGTCAGCTAAAGACAAGTTTTAGAGTCTCTATACTCCAGTTAACGACTAATCTATTACTGAAATAGTTGACGATTAATCCGATGAATTGTTTCAGCCCTAATCTGTAATTCAAGATAGATCAGAAAGATAAGAGGTGTCTTGCAATTTTTAACAATCAAAACAAAGGTACCATGTTTCTGCAATTTTATGGTCAATTGTCAGAGGCTATTCTTAGCGAGTAGAACTACCTTACGGCGTTTCTATTAAGGAACAACTTGAAATACAAAATTAGAAAAACAAAGATGGTACATACCAAAAAATACAATACGTTTCAGATTTTGTATTTATAAAAAAACAAAAACAAATTAAAAACCCTCTTTTTCATTCATTTCCACAATTATGTGTAGGACACTTAGGTAAAAGAGTATTTATAGTTACTTTTCCCAGAAAGTAACTAAAAACTTGGTTTTAGGAAATACTTTTATGATCTAAGATGTTGAAAGATCTGAAATCTGTTATCGCAACTTTTTATGTCTATTATAAAAAATAAATTATAATATAATTATCTTAAAAAATGTGCTGTAAACTACTCCATTTAGGCATTTGTGTTGGGACAAGTGAGTGATACGATAAAAGACAAGAAAATTATTTTAGAACTTGTTATTAATGCATGTTAACAGGCTTAAGATGCTATTAAATAGGTGTAAAGGTGAAAATAAATGCTTTTCAAACAATGTGTTCTTTTGTCCCCCTTCCCACACCTTTTTTCAGTTATGCCATGTTCAAGCTCTCCCTGATAAAGCCTCATGCCTCCCCTTTGTCTGTCCATCTCCCTCTTTCTGACAGGTTTTCCAATGCATGTCCATGCTGAATGTCGGGAGTGGGGATCCCCCCAGATGAAGATCCAAAGTCAACATGGCCCCGCCGTTGTAGGAACCAGATCTGCTCAGACTCTGCTCATGCCCATGACATTATGCTATAAGATTGGCTGAACGTTGCCACATGCATAAAACATTGTGGTTGCCCAGACAATGATAATAACAATCCAGCATCTATGTACCAATTCTGGAGCATCTGTAATGTTAGTGTGTCTGATGGCCTATGAAGTTTTACCTGATTGATGACATTACCTGATTGTCTGCGTGGCATTGCCATACGGTGACATTATCAGCAGGGGCAACGCCCCGAGTAGAACTGGTACCTATACCGGATCATTAGTGGGTTGACCTGCTAATTTACACGATACCTTAAAGCGCAACACATGGATATCGACACAATGCGCCAGCTGTGTCTGATCTAACGAGTTAAAACAAATCCGTTAGCATTCATTAAACCTGGCACAGAACCGGTGAGACAGATTCAGACGGATAAATCTCGCACTTCCTTACATGTTGCTCTCAATTGTTTAGTTTTACAGACTTTCGTAACACTGGTGACATCATCAATGCTAACCCAGCGTGATGGCTTCACCAGAAAGGCAACAGTAGAGGGACAGAAGCCACGCAGCTTGCCTGCGGGGGTCAGACCCAGCTGTTTTTGCCAATGGAAAGGGAGTCAAAGGCCGATTGCTAGAACGTCAACCCATGTTTGAAAAACTTGTGTTAACCCACCTATTTCTGAGGAAAGGAGGCTATAGATCATAGTCAAGTGGGAATGCTTATGCATTCCCACTTATTGTGTGAATGCTGTAGGCATTCACACTATTGAGATCCTGTTTCTCTTTATTCTTTATTTATTGTGTGAATGCTGTAGGCATTCACACTATTGAGATCCTGTTTCTCTTTATTCTTTATTTTTTATTATTATTTTTATTCTTCCGACCATTTTTTGTNGTTATGCAGGTAATTTCAGCTTTTTTCATTCAGCAAAAGCATTCCCACTTTGATGTTTCTCCGAAACAGCTTTTTCTAGTTTGGTCTGTTTTTCAGTATTTAGACCCGTTTCTCTCCTAGACATAGCTACAGGGTCAGCTTTTACTGCGACTAACTGCATGTGCTCTCGTTGACATGAGAAATGGCTGATTAACCTGGTCTTTTGATAGAACCATACCTGGATTTGCCATTACCTTTTCAAACATAGAAAATAGTTATTTATATTTATTGATTAGTGCTTATTTATGGATGAGAGCTTCTGTGTTTTGGGACATCGTGTCTCGATCCATGCTATATTCCAGACCTGGGAGAAGACCCCTCAGTAGACCATCAGCCATCTCATGAAGAGCGTACCCAGGCATTGTAGGGAGGTCATGCAGGCACATGGAGGCCACACACAACACTGAGCCTCATTTTGACCTGTTGTAAGGACATTATATCAAAGTTGGATCAGACTGTAGCATTCTTTTCCACTTTAATTTTGTGTACAACTCCAAATTCAGGTCTCCATTGGTTAATAAATTTGATTTCTATTGATACATTTTGTGTGATTTTGTTGTTACCATATTAAACTTTGTGCAGAACAAGGTATTCAATGAGATTACTTCATTCATTCAGATCTAGGATGTGTTATTTGAGTGCTCCCTTTGTTTTTGTTTTTATCAATGTATTAAACTAATATGACAGTATGACTGGATTGAATTGACTCTGTAAAGTGTTGTAAAGTGCCATGTGTTGTGTATTGCACAACATGAATAAACTAAATTGGACTGAACACATAAAGAGGCAAAGCTGTAAGACCTCTTTTCTACAGACAGCGAGGCAGATATGTCTGTTGTTGGTACAACAAAGGTCTTTGAAAAATACCTTGAAATGATCCCAGAGGAAAACGAATGAGCAATGCCTGCGACCCACGGACTCAGAGTAAGAACATGTCGGTGGCAGGAAAAAACACGGCAAAAAAAAAAAACGGTCAATTGTTAAAGCACATGATGATCAAGGCATGTCTTCCAAACTGGGAGAGCTAAGCAGGAGGAGATGGAGGTGTGAACGCGCTCAAGAATGCTCGCAGCATGCACGTCCTGGGACAGGTGCTTTGCAGATGTCAGGATGTGAGAGGCCTATTTCCCCTTCTCTTCTGTTTCAGTCCAATGAGCTGCACGATCCAGGCAGGGTAAACACGCAGGGCCGGGTTAATTTTGTATAAGAGCTTCCCATCATTCAAGTCATTAAGACCTGTCAGTAATAATGATGCAAAACAATGAGGCTATGCATCCTCGCCGCCTGTTTACAAATGCAGAGTGGGGACTGAGAGAGATGCCACATGTTAAACAATGTGAGTTCGCAAAGTTTCCAGGCAACATCCACAAACAGGAACAGACAAAGTCTGCAGGACAATCAGACGGCAATTTCTGATTTATGCCAAAGCTTCTAAAGGCGTAAAGATGCAGATTAAATTAGACTGTTTTTCGCCACACCCTTCAGGTTTATTAAGAAATTATCTAAAATACTCAAACATGTATGAAAAAAAAAATCACACACAAGCCCTCACATTCATCCTGACTGGGTTCATGAGCTGTTCTGTGAGGGCGATCAACAACTCAGTGTTTCCTGCCTGAGTGTTTGCCTGCACAGACCTTAAAAAACACCAAGCCACAAAGACAAACAGGACGAGCGAAAGAGCCGAGCTGTTTGGAGATGTGAAGGCATTCCTGAACGTAGCCAAAGACCCAGCACTACCTTGATACCCCTAAAGATGCCCCCCCCCCTTTACCCAACGTGCTTCTGCCACGGAAAACGGGGGAGAACTGCAAATGTACAGAAATGAGGTGTGTGCATGGTTGATGGCGGAGACTGCTGAATTGTGGCAGGCCAAATAAATTGCAGAACTCTCTATTTTAAAGTTATTGCAATGCAGACTTTATTTTTCAATCCTGTCATAAATTCTGTCAGCAATCACTTAAATATATGGAGCTGAGCTGATGCATTGCGCTGGCGGCTCTCTGGTGATGTGGACGGGCTCAGAGCTCCTGCTGGTGGCAGGCAGCCAGTCATAAAGCAGTAACCCCCCTCAAAAAAATAAGTAATCAAGAGGCTCTCAGTTAGAAGGTAAAACCTGCTGATTCATGAGGAGGAAAAAAGTTCAAGACCAAGAGGAAGTTTTGATGAGAAAGCAAAAAACCAAGTAACACCTTGTACCCTAAAGCTTCCTTATTCTCCTAATTTACCCTAACAAAAAAGTCTTCAAAAGTTTAGCTGAAATAGGTTTTAATGTTGTCGTTTACAGATTGTAGTTATTCATCAGTCCATTTTTAAACAATCTGACTTTAGACACTGTCAGACTGATATTTCCAGAGTCCTTTATTGAACCAAAGTATGAAACCAAAGTTTTAATTGATTTGAATTATTGTATCAAAATATTCTAGCAGGCAGTCTAAAACAAGATAGGATGAACGTAGCAGATGTGATTGATGTTCATTATTTTTCCTTTTTCATACAAGCAAACCCAAACCTTAAAAATCCTAAATCAATCTCTATAATATTCCTCAAACTTTAGAGGAACCCTAAGTTCATAATTTATTAAAAGACTTATATTATAACAAAAACCCCAGAGAAATTCTAGTACTATGGTTCATCATATTATCTGATCCATTACATAGTTACAGTAAAACTTGATGGAAAACACTCAAATAAGGCTGCAATTAACAATCATTTTGTAAATCGATTAATCAATTAATTCTTGGTTTAATCAATTTTTATGAAATTAAACTTAAACCTTTCATTTGAAGAGTTCTGAATAGAGCATATTGACAGATAAAAAATATTTTTTTTATCTTAAACGCAAAATTTATATTCTTTTTTCAATTTTGATATACCGTAATTACTGCTCTAAGTAGGTCGCTCTGTCAGTTAAAGGTTTTTCAGTCTGTACATTTGAGTTAGTTAAGAAATTTCTTCTAAGACCATTTTCACAAATATGCTGCAGAAAACAGCAAAAAAACAAAACCCACAGTTCAACAGATTGGCTGATAGATGTTAGTTCAATCAATTTGTTTTGCAAAATACATAAGAGGTTGCTCTGTTAAAACTCTAGTTCTCTATTGGGGATTCCTGAAATAATAACTGCAAATCTGATATATTTAATAAATGTTTGATATTATTCAAGGTTTATATACTTAAACTACCTTTCCTTTGCAGAATTTACTTCACCATAAAGCTGCTGTTCAGCTGGAGTTTGAACATTTTCTTTGATAAAACTGCCTGATGTTTTTTTTTTTCTTTCAAAGATGCCATTTCACTGTCTAATTCATAGTTTGTACTTTGGGCTGAATGCAAGATTTTAGATGCTGAAGTGGTTTTTAATGGCGTTATGAAATGAAACTGGCCTGATTTTGGCTCAGCCCTGCAGGCTGCTTCAGGTCCAGCCAATACGAAGCCGCAACCCAGAACCCTGAATACAGCGGCAGCCTTTATGCTCTGTTAGTCACTCCCTGGTCACAGCTACACCCTACATCATGCTGCTTCACCGCACACTGCTATACCGTGCTGCAAACAAGATACTTTAGGCATAAAGTGATAAATGGCAGCATTTTTAGCCCTGCCTGGGAGGTCCGCTTGTTGTAAGATAAGACGACACTGAACCCTCAACCAAAGGGGATAAAGAATGAGGGAAGGACAGCAAAGCATGCGGCAAGACATGAAAGTAACAGCAAATAAAGAATAGAGTTTAAAGGTGGCTGTAGTAAGCAGGTTTTCAACAGAGAGTGTTTTATATTGGTGATAAAAAACAGAATTAGTTTTAAGAGTGGAGAAGCAGTAATGACCCAAACTAATCTGACACCGTTACTGGAGAGGTTTTATGTGGAAAGGTCAACAGGTGGCCATATTTAAGCCTCGTTAGAATTCAGTCATTAACGTTAGAATGTCACTAATGCTACAAGGTGTTTTTGCTCAATAAATCTGCTTCTAAATAGCAGGATTGAGAGAAAAAGGAAAATGTACCCTCCTTCTGGTCTCAAATATCAGATTCTAAATCTGTCAAACATGTAATCAAGCATGCAAAAATATTCATCATTGTTCATTGCACAAATAGACAAGCTAAGTTCACCCTATGATTCCCCTGTGTGGATTTCTGAGTCTGTTTATGGTTTGTTGGATTTGGTTTCTGAGCAGGTTGAGAACCGACTAATGCATAATAATCAGACTAAAGTCTGGACTTTGACTGGACCCTTTGATTTTATTATTTCTAGCTTTGGCTATAAGAAATGATTATTTTGCTGATAAATTATTCTATTAAATAATAAAACATGCAAACATTAAAGAGACATTATGTATGTTTTTTTTTCTGAGGTGTCAAATAACAAAGTACAAATACTTTGTTACTTTTCTTAAGTAGAATGTGTATACTTCATTTCTACTCCTTTCATTTTAAAATAGACTTGTTAATTTTGTTTCATTTAAGCTAATTTCCATTAATAAAAACCTTTAAGACAATCCAGACAATTAATTTCTTTGTGGATGGACTCGGTGCTGCACCAACTTGTTGTTCACCACATACTAAAGTACCGTAAATCATTTTTCAAGATGATCGCAACTTACATTTCACACTGTTACCATTAGTTATAAAAGTAAGAAAAAACTAATCATAGGGAGGTTATCATCCAGAATTTTAGAAAAATGTTTCTTTAACAGAGTAGTGCAGTAACCAGTATAATGTTTAAAGCTTCTGTCCTTCACATTTTTTCCTGATTTACTTTACATTTTAAATAGTTTTACTTTCTTTTACTTGAGTAAAAAGCTTAAGTTGACACTTGTTTTTAAACAGTAGGATTTATACTTCTACTTAAGTAATAAAGATTAATACTTTTGACACCTCTGAAGTTTTTACTGAAACAATCTTTAAAAAAAGCTTTTTATTTTACCCTTTTAGACTAAAACATTTCTTGATGAGCAGACTGACACCTCAGTCGTTTAGCTGCGATTCATCTATTTTGTCCTTAATTTACTTATGTGTTTACGCCACAGGTGGCGGTTCCATTAGCAGACATCGTAGTGCCTCTTTAAAATCCTGTTTAGAATAAGAAAACAAAAAAGGATGCATCTGCACCTAAAAAAACAGGGCAACCTATGGACATAAACAAAAAAAAACTTTTTTTTTTTTTTTTACATTAAAAAGAATGTTTCTGTTTAAATAAACCAGAACTCTTCTAGATTGCTCAAAGGCTACATTACTCTCATTATTGTTCATCAAAAGCTAAACAGCTGATTCAAATTCAGGCATAATAAAAGCTTCCCTCAGAGCTGCACCTGTCTGCACCCCTCTGTTTCCATGTAATGGTATGATCCTGTGTCCCGATATGTTTTCCCCCGTCATAAAGCCCAAAGAAATCCAAGCTGATGCGACCAAAACTCGATAGATGCCAGCCGTCTCACTGCAAAGTCATTTTTTTATGTTTAAAGTGAATTTTGATCTTTCTCTGTGCTTCTTTTTGGCCCTTGTTGTTTTCCTCCTTTGCTGATAAATGCACTTGGCAGCCATAGATCAGCAGAGCATGCTACCATTAGCGGTAGCCTCCCACCAAGAACACAGTGCAATTAATAGACAAACAAATGAATATCACATAAATTAAGGTCCTTGAATCCTTTGATGAGTCCTTAGTAGAAAAGCAGCGAAAGAGTTTATGGTCAGTTTGGATAAAGCACGGTAAACAGGTGCTGTGACTACATAACAAGTCCGCATCATCACTCCTTCACTGCCGTGCTTAGTGAGATGGACACTGCTGTGCATAAAACTTTCTAGTTCCAGAAACCTGGTGGTTTTCTATTATGGAAGCGTATTCAGCTTTTTAGAAAAATTATGCCTTCTTATCCAAACTTTCCAAACAAGTCATACTTGTTAAGCTTCCCCTGAACAGACAGTCGTAAACATTTAAAATGCTAACTGAGGTATGTGAACATGAGCTCCTGGGTGTTTTAGAATTTCTTGCAAGCAGGTGAACTTGATGAGATGTTTACTCCTTGGAAGTATGGTGGCTCTCTTAAATTGTCATTTGTAAACAACATTTCTCTCTGTGGAAAGATAAAAATCTAGATCAGCAATCTGTCAAACTCTTGTTTTTGTAAAGCCGGTCACATGGATAAATCAAGTGAACAGGATTGAAAGCAGCCGGTTGCTTCTTTCTCTCCTTAATACAGCGGCGGCCATTCAAAATTTCCCCATTTTTCTTGATGGGCCCTTGGCTTGTCATCTAAAATTCCTTTTTGAACATCAATCTTTGTACTAAAATATTCTGTCATGATTTGTGGACATTAAAAGCTGGAAGTTGGAGGGGATTTTGCTGGGTTCTGCAGGGAAGTCGGCTGCCATTTGACTGGGAAGGGCCATTTTAAATGGCTGCTACTGTAGTTCAAATGCAAGAAAGGTGTACTTTAGTTTTTATATTTTTTAAAATCATTTCAGGTTAAAAAACTCAGTTTACATACATACTGCATGTAAACTGCAAATATGTGTATTTTCCAGCAATATTTTACTTAGAGGAGTGATAGAGCTGCACCAGTCTTAGGACAACCTGTTCAACATGACAAAAATAAATCCCTCTCAAGGTGGAAGGGGGGTGGGGGGTGCTTGTGACTGCTGGCAGTGCATACCAACGATCTCAGGTCAAATCTGTCTGGTGTACTTTTTCGCTTCCTACTTCAACAAAGGCGCTCAGTGAGTGTATCAGACGGCCTTAATGAAGGGCTTGTTAGCCAAGCTGCCGGCTGCGGATCCACTAGACCTAGAGTGTGTGTTTACTATCAATCCGCCCTTGTGTCTACGGCGGCCCACATCCACCCCCTTTTCTCCCGCAGCCCCTTTTCTTGCGCACACAAACGGCCACATTTACAGGAGCGAGCTCCGACAACTCCCCCCTCTGCTCCGCCTCTCCTCCATCACTCCACAAATTCTGCACACATATCCTACAGTGCAACCGCCCCAGTTAACACATACAGAACATCACATTAACAAACATTGATGCAATAACTTGCACTTGGTTTCATTAATCCAAATGACTTACTGTGAAGGAGAAACTTGACGTTACCATAAATGCATGCTCGCATGCATGCGTGCACGCTAACACACGCTGCTTGCAGCACACAAGTGCATGCACATGTAGGCCTGCTTGCAAAGACTTGCATTCTTGGGAAGTGTTGAGTAAACACATACATGTGTGCTTAGCAAGAATTTCAAACAGTCGTTTAACCCTCAGAAGTTGCAGCTAACACAACTTTTTCAGATTAATCTTAAAAACTATAAAACCGCAGAAGCAAAAAAAATAAATCCTTTTTATATAGAACTTTTGGAAAAACAACAAGAAGTAATAAACAGAAATATTTATATTTCAATACTCTAAATGGGTGCATGCTAGAGGCAGCACACTTAACCACTTTCCATTATTTGAACATGTTTAAGTTCATATTGATGCAAAAAAAGTATAAAAAAGGGAAACTTTTGGCTTCAAATGTTTTAAAGCATGGGTGAACTTTATACTTTACGTGAATTACTCGTCTGAAATAGCTTTTAAACACATATTATCTCCATTAAGCCTTTAACTAAAATAAATAAATACATAGAAGGATTGCATTAAATTTCAGAGAATATTCAGGCTTGAGTCTGAAGCCTCTACCAGAAATAAAACATTTCATGCTCCAAAAAGGCAGAGAGGAAGTGTCTGCAGTGACATGGCTTGGCCAAGAGAAACAAGGCCTGACCACAGCTCCATGTGAAACCTATTTAAGATTACAAGGCGCGAGTGAGAGGGGAGGTTAAAGAGAGGGAGGTGAGGTTAAGCACAGAGGGAGGAGCTTCACGCGGGCGGGAGAGAACGGAAACATGGCACATGATCGTAAATAGTACAGTCGAGTGGCTGAGCCGTGGGTGAACGAGCGCATGCCTGGCTGGCAGCAGAGGAATTCAGGCTCTGCAGAAAAGTGTGATGATGAAATAGGCAGTGTGATCTTTCGTCACCGCATTAAAGCCGGACAATCTGAGCAGAGGGAAAACCTGTGAAATCACAACACTAAATTATCCTTTAATGAGATTAATGTTTTCAATTGTACTACGTTTAAACCACAGCGTGATAAAACATCAAATATTGACTCCAAACTGTTCAAGTTTAAAGTTAAATAGATTTTTTTATACCGGTATATTCAAGATATCCTTTAAATAGTAAGATTACAGCATATAGGATTCAAAGGTAATGTCATTAAATTTATCAGCCTCTGTAGGAGACTCAAATCATGAGCTATCACTGTCCCCATGTGGTTGCTAATCTTTCATCTCTTATGAGAAGCCTGCTTGCAGACAGAAAGTGACACCTTTGAAGGCAGGGATGGATTGGCCATAGAAAGGTTTGCCATAGAAATGGCTGGTCTGTTTCAAATCAAACTGACCAACTCAGGGATTTTTTCCTCTATCCTATAAAAAAGGCAGCAGCTCTGCTATGCTAGTGTATAGTAACCCCTGCAGGTGGCACAGTAAAATATTAGGCTGGGTAAGTGAAAAATGTAGCACATTAAGGGGGATATGAAATGGCCCTTCCTAATGTGACAAAATAATGATAGGAAAAGGAGTGGGAAGATACCCAAAAAAGTCGACACAATAAACATTCAGGAGAGAGTCTATTACCACTTTCACACTGGCCGAAAAAACCACGCGGGAGCAATCAGCTTTTAGTGGCAGTGGGAACAGCTCAATGACGTGTGTCTTACCGGGTGAAACGACTCGGCAAGCGATCTGCTTTAAAATCGCCTCGGCTCTGATCAGCATGCAGTGGGTACACCAGACCGGGGTTGACCCTCTAAATTCCGTGGCACCATTGAACATAAGGTAGGGACGTCAACACAACGCGCCAGTCGCTTCTGATCTAACAAGCTGAAAGAACTGTTTACATTTGATTAACATGGCGCAGCTCCGGTGGGAGGGATTCGGACATATACAAGAGTGAAATAATAAAGAATACTGACAACGCTCTTACTCCCATCCATGTTTCTCTCCATTATTTACTTCCCTGATTTCCTTTGCACAAAAAGGTTGATATATTTAATTTCACTGAATGTTTTTATGTGTGCAAAGCTTTCCTTATTTTCTTTTTTATATTATTTGTGTTCAAACGCTGTGAACTCAATAATAATGTTGCTGTTAATGTTACTATTGGCACAGAAGCCCATTAGTAGGTATGGAGTCGATGCAGAGGGACAGGATAATATCAGTGTTCGGAGTTAGGAGGAGAAAACAGAGGCAGGTGAAGAGGGACTGGAGAAGGATGAGAAGATGAAAAAAGGAGGAGAAGAAGCAGAAATGTGGAGTAGAATCCAACAAACAAAACAGTGCCAAGTACAGGAGTCTAGTTAAGAGGGCTGGGTTGATAAGACGTCTTTGCACAGAATTATTTTGTTCTCTAGAGAGCCAAGGATTTAGTCCAAACCAAGGCTTTCTGACAACAACTGATCCATTTCATTGTTTAATTGCATTTCAGGGTTTAGCTTTGTTTTTTGTTCTTACTAATTTCCTTTTAGAAACTGAAGACGGTTAAACTCCTATCATTAAACACATACACTAACTTATTTTAATACAATGAATAGAAGTTTAATAACTTTTTTTTTTTTAACCATTCTGTTGTCACCCCCTCCTCCATGGCAACATCAAAATCTAAGGGGAAACACCACAGAACCAGCCTGACAACAGCTAAACTTTCAGATTGCAACACAAAGCCCTGAGGGGATTTGTTTGCATGTGTGAGCCTCCAAAAATAATTTCGAGCTTTTCCGAATAAGACAGTATCAAACCTTCGCACCAAACTTGTTCTTAAAATTTCTTTTAATATGTTCATTAGTCATAAAATTATTTTACTTTGAAAAAAAAAACAATGTAAATTCTCAATATTAATGAAACTGTAGAATGTTGGCCTAGTGGTTAGAGCAATGTGCTTGTGCTCTGAGAAGGTTGCAAGTAACTGGTTTGTTCCCCACAGCCTGCACTCCGGGTCCCTGAGCAAGACCGTTAACGCCTGACTGCTCCACAGGTGGCGCACAGTGGCAGCCAACTGCTCCCCAAGGGGATGGGTTAAGGTGCAGAACTGAATTTCTCCATTGTGAGATAAAAAAAGTTCAAGTATCTTATTATCTTATATTGATATTATGTTGATGTTCTAAGTAAGTGTATGAAAACTTTTGACCAGCATTACATTGGAAAATTACTGAAAGAAAAAAAAAGACAAGTTTGTTTTTAATCTCTAGAAAACTGGAAGCATCAACAAAAACCCTTAAATAATTCTTTCTGCTCTAATGCATGAGTTCCTTTGTCCAAACATGTCCGCCTATGAAAACAGAATCAGCAGCAACTGAATATGTTTCTTGACAGGTGTGTAATTTTGTATTGGGAGATTTTAACCACTATTGGTCTAAACTTAAATAAGATATATAAACGCTTATACTTCAGAGAAAATAAGTTAAGACTTTGCTTTTTAATTTTTATAAACATAGAAATTACTAAAAGTCCTGATTTCATTTTAATCTCTAAGAACAAATGCCTTTTACACAGTACACTGTGTGGCAGAAGAGTTAATATTATTAAAATGAGTTACTTATTGATTGCTGATATGCAGGAGTCCTGTTTTTTTTTTTTTACTGTAGGCTTACAACTAGTGTAGGACTATAACTTTGATTACATATCTTAAGTCCCTTTAATAAAACCCTTCAGGCTGGGGTAAAGATCCTATCTTCATGCATCTTGTAAGAGTAATAATTTCTCAAGGCCTGCCTAAGTTGCTGACCTTTTTGGATCCCAAAGAAGAACAAAAGAAGGGAGGCAATGTTTAGTATCCATGGTGTTAAAAACCGAGGTGTCCCGCTTTAAATCAGAATACAACTTCTTAACACAATTTATAATACAATACAATTTAATATTTTATCATTTTAAGTTTTACTGTCTCAGTTTGTAGCGTTTCATTTTTTTTTTAAGGAAATCTGTTTGGTTAGGGGTAGAGAAAGTTTCTGTAGTAAAGGTAAAGATTTAACTGTAGAGTCTCCTGTGGTTATGAACAATATTGTTTTAACCAGTGACCAAGATTTGAGTGTGTTTTTAAAATAATCTGTATAAAAAGCACAACAAAGCAAATAATAAAGAATTATCATCCTCTTATAGAAGCAAACTAATTTGAGTTTTTTTTTTCCCTTTAAAAAATTCTGGGAATACAAACTCTCTGCTTAAAACCACTCAATAAGTCCTCTGCAAGGGATTCAGGTGTTGTCCCAACAGACCCTTAGGAAATCTTTGTTTTGGTAAAAGCCATGTGGGATCGCACCTGCGCTGAGGCCACACTGTGCTGTGCTTATGTCTGTGTAGGTGGGTACAGTCTGGCCTCTTTTTTAGGGGAATATTTGTCCTTGCCCCTATTCACACATGTGATAAAACACCACATTTTCCTCAGGCTTAAGGAAGGCAGAAATGGCATATTTACCAAACACGCCCACACTGAAACAGTCTGCATCTGGGTTACTGTCTATTCAGTAAATTCAATGAAGTTAAGAAACATCCAGGCCTGTCATGATATCTTAATAGAAAGTTGTTTTTTTCCCCCTACTTCTTTTACCTTTAACATTGAGAGAAAAAAGTAAGTCAAGACAATTAAAAAAGGAACACCCAGAGCTTGGTTTTAAGAAATGACACATAAAGCAACAAAGGACAAAAGCACAAACAGGTTTCATTCAGAAAAACAATAAAAAAATAAAAATCAGATGTTGGTAATATATATATATATGTATGATGGAATATCTCACAAAAGCTCACAAGATCAAACAAGAGTTTCAGAGTAAATAAGCCATCGAGGGAGAACCAATGGAAATGCTTCAGAAAAAACATTGCAATAACGGAAGATTTTGGTTAAGGAGCATTTTTTTCCCCCTCTGAGAACATTTTTCAATTGACTACACGCAACATTCCACAGGTTGTGTTTATGTCTGAGCTTGAAGAACAACACAGACACTGGGAAATGGGGTCAAGGTGACCCAAGATCTTGGTTTTCCCTAATTTTGGACTGGAGCACTGCTATCTCTATAGTTATGCTGCTATAGGCTTAGACTGCTGGAGGACATAGGGACCCTTTTTCATCATTCTGCTTCATTCTCTCTATTCTCCCACTCTGCACAATTTGTCAGTTTAACCTCTAACCCTATGCTCTCTCTGCTTTTTGTCAGCATAGTAATTTCATCTGGTATGTTCTTTTTGGTTTTGACACCATGCTGAAGAGACATATCAGCTGTGCTGCTGCCATCAACACCTTTGTTTATAGATGTTGGAGCTTGGACTGTTTTTAAGTGTAGTCCTGTTTCTCTGAGTGTGACTAACTGTTTGCGCTCTCTTTCATCCTCTGACATGGGAGCTGGCTTGGAGCTCATGTGCCTGGCTGTGTGTTTCCAGGACGGGGCCGCCTGTGGAGCAGGTCAGTTGCCTTTTGTATCTCTACTTAATTTTCTATGTCTGCTTCTGAGACCCCAGTTGGTCTCGGTAGATGGCCGCTCACACTGAGCCTGGTTCTACTGGAGGTTTCTTCCTGGTAAAAGGGAGTTTTCCTCTCCACTGTCACTACAAGCATGCTTGGTGTGAGGGATTACCTTCGAGTCATGAGTTTTTGCAATCAGCTCGTTTTCCTTAGATAGAAAACTTGGAACCGATCTGACAGTATGGTCTGGTTGAATTGTCTCTGAAAAGTGCCTTGAATTGACATTTTCTGTGAATTGGCCCTATATAAATACATTAAATTGAATTGACTTGAACAATAAATAAACATTTCTATATTTTCTTTGTCTGTGTTGAAACCTAAGCCCTATTCAGAGGCTTGGGGGCCCTGAGCAGGGGCTTGGTTTGCTCATGTCTTGTACCAAAACTGATGATGTTAGGGAAATGTAATTATGAATAGCTCAATAAAACTATGTACAAACATGTTAAATGTAAGGTTTTAATGTAAATATAATAAATTAATCCCATTTTAAGTTTTTTCCTTCTCTATATTTCTTCCCCTGCCTTTTTGCTCAGGCTTTCTGTCTCTCCCTTTTTTTTTTGACTTTTTCAACCACATTATTATAAACTGCACGTCGGGCACACTTGATGGTTTATATTTCCCAGAAAAAAATAAAATAAAAAAATTCAATTGCTTCCTTACCATGTACTTACGCATAAACCACAGCGCAGGCTTTATATTTTTGAAATGTAAAATTAGGGCTGAATGGAAGTTTCCTCTGATCCGCAGCTCTGTTCGAGGCCAAAACAGCCTCAGCCCGAAACAGAAGGAGAACTGTTTTCTTTCTTAAACCTTTATTTAACTCTGTCAACTAAAATAACACATTCACGCTGTCAGAAGCCAAAAGGCCCGTGGGGTGGAAGCGAACTGAGGGGTTTGAGGAATTCAGGAGAAAGGTGTTAATAGCTTTTTCCTCGCTTCCTTTGCTAAACGCTGATTGTGTTTTCTTTATCAGCAGCATGTCTCTGAGCCGCCGTGTGACTCTGTCAGTGGTCAGCCACAAAGAAAATAAAACGCATAAATCCAAACATTGAGGTGTATTTTGAAGAATTGCTCATCAGACACACAACCCACTTCAGCTGACACTTTCATTTGATGGTTATATTATGTTTTCCCCAGAGATCCTGCAAGGATTAGATGGGTATAGAAAAGGGAAGGATTGTGTTTCTTCCCTCAGAGATGGCGTATATTAATGTTGCACATTCTGTACCTGTCACTATTATTTACACAATGACACTTTTTTTTTTCCTTTTACAAGCTTGTGTCCTTGGTGATAAAAATCTTTGCAACAACAAATACCGGGTCATAAATCAGACAGACAACACACGGAGCCAGAGGAGGAACAGCCACAACCACAACAGGTGTTAAGAGGAAACCATTTGTCTTCCTGTGAGGGTGGTTTCAACATTGCTTGTGTGTGTGTGTGTGTGTGTGATTAGTTAAGACGTTATGGGTTCTAATTGTTGAAAAAAGGCTTATGCAAAACCCTGCATGTTTGTTCAAGCTCCTATTCTTTAAAGTATAGATTTTCAAGTGTAAAGAAATAAACCTAAATATCAACTTCCACTGATATTAAAAAATGCTGCATTAAATTTAGTGTTGCTGACAGCAGAGATGCTAACAAGCCTTTACCCACCCGAAGGTGTAAGAGAAATCTTGCAATAATCAATTGTCATGTATTTTAAAAAAATATTCAATTAAAAATGTAAAAAAAAAAAAGACTGGTATAAGGTTTACGACAGTATCTCTTTATGTAAAAAAAGGAACTGACACAGATTAGTACTGACTGATTTTTAATTCCTGAGACTCAACCTGGAAGTTGTTTTATTTTGAAAAGCATTTGTCTTAGTGCTCAAATGATCCACTTCTTTACCATAAGAGAATTTTTTTCTACTACTTCTTCTCTACTTGTCCCTGCACTGCTCACCTTTACCTTTAATAACGGCTATTAATAAGAGTTTGGTTGGATTGCTCTTTCATAGAAATTTGAAATATATATATATTTTTTTTATGTAGTTCAAACTCATGCAGCTTGATCATTGTATGGCTGTGGTAATCACACACACTAGTGTTGCCATATGTGTGTGGGCTTTTAGACAAATAACTACATTCTGTCTTCAGAGTGCAGTGTGAAAAAAAAAAAAACACTCATAGGAACCAGGATAAAAACCTCTGCTTTGATTACAGAGTTGGTGCCTGTAACCCCCGGTTCTGAAAGCCACCTCCCACTGAGATTGATAAAATGCAGGATTATTAGGAAACCATTACCTAAATATCCATTGAAAGCTTTGTTGTTGGTCCAAGAGGAGTACGCATCACTGAAGGTATATTAGGGATGGATAAACCGAGCACAAGTAATTTTGCTTTTAAGTATCTTTCTGATAAAGATAACTTGACAGGAGAAAGGATATACCTCAGCATTTGCTTGATGACAACAATCAGCTTTTAATGGGGACAGCTCACGGATGCGTGTCTACCCGGGTCAAACGACTCAGCAAGCGATCGGCGGTAAAATCACCTCGGCTGTGATCGGCATGCTGGTAATGACGTCAACACACTGCACCAGTAGCTTCTGATCTAAGCCGAAACAACTTTGTTTACATTCGATTACATGGCACAGCACTGGTGAGAGGTATTCGGACAGATAAAAGAGTGAAATAATAAAGAATACTGACAACGCTCAGGCTCCCGTCCATGTTGCACTCCATTATTTACTTCCCTTATTTCAGTAGCACTGTTGACATCATCAACGCTCACCTAGCGTGATGCTGTCATCAGACACACTTTGGTGAGGGACAGTGGCCATGCAGCTTGCCAGCAGGGGGACAGACTCTGCTTTTTGGTCAAATGGGAAAAGAGCCCAACAGCCGATCGCTAGCGGGTCAACCTGGTTTTGAGAAACCTGGGTCTTCAGTGGGAAAGCGGCTTTAGAGACAGTAAGCAGGCTTCATGGTAAACCTATTCAAGAGTAAATACTGATAATCAAAGACTGCCCTAGATTGACACAAATTTGCTCTTCTAACTGTTGGTATGAAAACAAAAAGAGAAATAATTTATTACACTCCTGGGTTGAAATTGATGGACAGCCAAGCGTATCTCTAGAACACAAAAATTTGGGGCCAACACCATTGGAAAGCTAAGACTTTCTGCAGTTGAAGTGATCCATGAGATTCTTTTTTTATACTGAATGCGGCTCGAGGTGTTCGTTGTGGATGGTGCAACCTTGTCAGATGACGTGTGAGACGCGCCTAGCAAGGTCAGAGCTGCTTGCAAGTTGTCACCACCTCCACAATGTCAACTTCCACTTCTGTGCTAAACGTGACCATGCTTGGGAATCTTGTTTTTCCTTCCCCTTCTTTTTGTCAACAAGTTGTCAGCGTCTGCCAGGAGCTCATTAGTGCAGTGTTTTTGCACTCTGCTTCTTAGAGGTCACACGTCAGTCAAGCTCCGTTGGGGGCAGGGGAGGGGTTGGTTCATGACATTCTCATCAGAAAATTGTTGCAAATTACTTATTTCAACAAGTCTTACTAATAGTTTTTTTTTTTTTAAAGCAGCAAAAGATACAAATAGGGGCAACTATTTTAGTCACGTTAAAAATGACAAAACCTCTTCTGTAAGGGATTTCACAACAGTTTGATGTAAAAATGTATTGTAAGTACAAACTTCCAGAGTTCTCAATACATTTTTAGCAATAGTTTACCATGATACCAAAGTCTACTACAGATTCTTTTCCACCTAAAGAGAAATATGAATTCTGATAGAGAAACAGCTGGATAAAAAGATTTAAGGTCATATGAAGGGTTTCCTTTTGTTAATTGGAGTGTTTAAATAGTTTGCCTTTTAATTAGGAAAACTCAAGGATTGCTTTGAAAAAAAAATTCTGCCAAAGTCACATAAAAATAAAAACATTCCCATATCTTATAATGGGCGGTTCATAATACATAAGTGGCAGTGCTCCCAATTGAAGATGCCCTGTTGCATCTCCAGCTTTGATTATGGTATTAAACAAGCATAGATGTTCTCCTACTGGCCGTTTCTGCCAGAATAGAGTACCACTCATACTCTTTGCTCAGGAAGAAGGAAGAGAAAACAAAATAACAAAGAGTCGGTGTTCTGTCAGATCGGCATACATGGTTCTAATACGCAGGCACGCACATGTGCAACAGAGAATTATTCCCACACTGAATTTTAGCAGCAGGGTACTGACCAGTAAAAAGTTTATTTTAACGTTTTAAAAAGAAAATTAGCTTTAATTCTACTGTTATTTGTTGGATATAGAAATGGCCAGCCATGATTGAAGTTTCTGGAATGTTGAGAGAAGAAGCCTCTATAGTTAAAACCATAATAGTCAACATTAACTTTAAATAAGTTACTTTAAGAGTAAAAAACGTGTGCGGGAATTTGAAATCGGTCTGATTTTGTTTTCATGTTTAAAATCATAGAAAACATTGGCTGTGGTTCATATTGTGACTATGAATTAATTCAGGTTAGATGAAAACTGACAAACACCAGCATCGGTGTAGCTTTTCCAAAATGGAGTCAAATTATGGGTGGACGGGGCTTCAAAACGCAGGTTTCAGCCTATCTGCAGGTAAGTTCATAAGATATAGCATTGAGTTTAAACTTGGCGTTGTGTTGGAAACAGAGCAGTGCAGTGTAGCATCTTCTCTGTCATCCCGCTAGTTTGTTTATTAGCCTCTACTGAACCAGTGTTGCCTACTCCTCAGTAAGGAAAGTAGCTATTCGCTGTGCTATAAGTTGCTGTAAGTTGCTGAATGACGTCATTGCCTTATTTGCATATATATATAAAAACGTTTTTTTTTCCAACTTTTTTTTTAACTTTTTCTTTTTTCCCTTGTGGTCCACTAAGGAGCTTAAAGAGCATGGTAAAACATTAACATGTTGAACCATAACATTTAAAAATCTAAATGAAACAAAAAAAGACTACAAAGAATCAATGACAATGTGAGCAAATAATGGTAATTATTGTTATTTTTTTAAAACAAATAAGATTTCCCTCCACACTCAGGCTGTGCTTGCCGGCTCACAGAAAGAGTGGGTCATTGTCATGTTGATCAAGGTTCTCTATGGTAGGTTCAGCAACTGAGGGAGCTGACTCCAGCGTGATCAACCTGCGCCTTCAATCCCGGCGCATGCACGCGCCTCATTTGCAGTCTGGACGCTGAGGCTAAACATGCTGTGGCTCTGACTTCAGCGCTGAGAGGGACTCCTGTGGGAGAACGGGGTTAGGACGGGGGGAGGCGCCCCACGGCAGACACCAGAAAAGTCGCGAAATTTGTCGCTAGTCGCTATTTTGAAAAAGAGTCGCTGGAGAGGTCTGAAAAGTCGCTAAATATAGCGACAAAGTCACTGAGTTGGCAACACTGTACTGAACAAGCAGTTATCAGTTGCTGCTTTTCTTTACAGAAGCAGGTAACCATACTCTTCTTTCAGCTATGCTTTTGGAGAGTTTTTCCATGTGTTTTTCATCATTTGTTTAGCTAATATGTAACTAATATTATTATAATTAATTACTAGCATCACAAGTATTCCAATACTAAAACAGCTCACAGATAATTATGTCTGAGGGATTAGATTAGATTAGATGAGCTTTATTGATCTCACAGCGGAGAAATTCACTATATTGAAGGGATATGTGACCTGCCTCTGTTAAAAATACACTTTCTTAAAAAAGAGAAAATCTCTGAGCTTGTAACTTGTTTGCATCAATAAAAAACTGAATTATGTATAATTCTGTAACTCTGCGACTTTCGGGACACTTGAACTCCTGTGGGATGTTGACAGTTTCACATTTATGACACTCCAGGGCTTCTGTAGTGGTTATTACCCATTTAATGGCAAAGAACCAGAGCACACTTCTTGGTCATTTGTAATTCATTTAGCGCACCGATCCATGTCAAGTTTGGACTGAGCTTGAATCAGTTAACTCTGCCGAGCTTGGTTCTTACGACCATTTACACATCAAACTAGCACGGCTATCAGCGGTCCACGATACTACAGCTCTCAAGGCGGGAATTACGCAAGTAAAATAGAGGTGCCAATAACATTCAGGAACTTATGTGCCTGGATAGCATCAAGTTCAATGAGAGTCGTGGTTTCTACATCATCCCACGTCACACCACGCTCTTTTGATGCCATTTATAGTAAATAGGCTGAGAAGTTTGCGTTATGAACAGGTGAAAAGATCTGTGAATTACAATGCCGGACATGCTGTAAAAACCCGCGAAATGAGTGAGCTGCCTATAAAGAGGAGATGACACGGTCTGCTGATGTGCTCTTTGTTATTAGAGGACCGAGCCACAGATGAACCGTCCCAAACCCTACTGTTGAACTAGTACTAAATTTAGCGCGGTTTGGTTGTGTCCTGCACGGTCCAGGTCAGTTGTGCTTCATTTATGCTCAACAGTTACCTTTGTTACAGTGTCCGGACCATTCTTGGCATGGTTTTAACAGTATAGTGTAAATGCAGCTTTACACATTTAGGCTTTAAGAAATCCCACAGAACGCAAGAAAAAAGGTCAGACAAAAAAAAAAAGGTCTTCTGGTCACAAAAATAAATATCCCTATATCAACAACTAGGAGCTCATGTCCTGTAGTTGCTCATTTAGATATCAAAAATGAAAAAAAAAAAAAAAAAAATTCTTTGAAAGCTGACACAGCCTCCGTTTTTCAACAAAGGATTGAATGAGGCCGGAAAAGACTTCATTTATCTACCAGGGAGCATTAATTCCCCAAGGTCTTTTTCATGTTAGAGCTTGAGAAGAAGAAGAAAAAAACAGCAGAGGAGCATCACACCTTCTTTCAGGAGCAAGTTAAACCTTTCTGTTTCTTCTTCCTCTTCAAGCAACACTATGATTACAGTATCAAATGTTGCTTCTGTTTGGTGAAGCTGACAACAGAAGTTGGGAAGGAGAGCTGGGGGCCATTTTCTTGCGAGTGCGAGTTTAAATGTGTTGTGGGTGGAGGGGTTAGCTAGAGGGAAGGTGATGGTTGGGAAACCAGCTGTCACTCCGGGAAGGTAGGAAAACGAGTGATTTTTTTTCTTCTTTTAATAACTTTTAGCTCAGAGAAGACAACAATGCATCCTACTGAATGACAATCCTAACCTTCTTTTCTCCTACTAATCTGAAATGCCAAGAATGTAATAAAAGTCTTAGCTCTGAATGCACCCATCTGTGCCCCACCTAAACAGAGATCCGGATACCCTGCACATTTATCAGACTATGCTAAATGTAAAAGTCAAGCCTTGGAGGCAATTCTCAAACGAACAAAGGTCGACTGCTCCCTTTGGGTTGGTAGTCAGTCTCTGGCGTCCAGTTTATAAGAAATGGTTGGAGGGAGCTGGAAGGTGCTGCTCATGTTTGTTGTGGGGAGGAAATAGCCAAAAAAAGGGAAAGCTTTTGAAATACCAGTCACTGTATGTCCTGACTCTCAAGTATGGTCAGAAGTAGTGTTGCACCGATACTGATTCTAGTATTGGACCGGGCCCGGATAGTGCACTAAAATGGTGGTATCGGTATCGGCCAGTACCAACAAATAGGGCACCGATACCATTTTGAGAGCCATAAGTGTATTCAACTATTGTCACCCATTCCAAGAAGGCAATAAAAACTCTTGACAAAGCCATGATGGCAATTATTTTACATCCAAGTAGTAAGCAGTTCTTCATATATACACAGACACATCAATTTCTAACAGATGATATTGGTATGGTATCGGCCAATACTGCACAGCCAGGTATCGGGGCCAAAAAATGACATTGGTGCAACACTATTCAGAAGGCACAAGTGAAAGGATGATAACCTTTGCATGCTAGCTTGTTCTCAGTCTTAGAAACAGAGCATTTACTCCGACTTGTCAAAAGGAGTAAGTCAGTAGCGGCTGGTGGAGTTTTCTCCAGGGGGGGCTATAAATTCAAAATAGATATATACCAAAAACCAATCAAACATATACTAAGTTATCACACCAGTATATTTATATGAAAGCCAACAACAAAAAACATTTTAAAAACTATAAAAACAAAACAAAATTTCATGTACAGGTTTAATTTTTGTACATAAATGTTGCCCTTCTGAGGCTTTGTGAAGATAAATTTGTGTTTTGCATGGTCCAATATTGTGTCACAAACCAAAAAATGTTGCAGTTTAATTATAGGGACGCTATTAGTCAGCTTTATATTTTTTTATATACAATACTATTCATTTTCTGAGAATGTTTGTTAAGAGCAACTATGCAAAAACAAACATCTAGATAAAGTACACTATATTATATTGCTTTCCATGTGAATCCCAGATTGTTCATGTTCTTTGCCGTTTCTAAAAAGTTCTTTAAATCAGTCCCACCTGTCTTTATCCATGCTGGGTCAGATCCTGACGTTTGAAAAAGGAGACAGGGAAAGCAGAATAAAGTGTAAGCCTCACCAAATGCAGTTAGCCAAGCTTTCTTGATAAACCAGTTCCTGGAAAAGGACGGTTCTTGTGCTGTGTCTCTCTCTCCAATGCATCTCCAACCCCCGTTAGTCGACCTGTCAATCACCTGCAAAATGTCTGCTCTGTGGTGGGAGGTGGTGAGCAAATACACTTCCTATTAGCTTAGGGCGCACCACAGCTGCGACCCAAGCTCTCCTATACCTTTGTATTGCAAAGGAGCTACTGCGCATGTACAACTTTTAACATGAGTCAATGGGCAAAGATTTTTGTGCCCTAGGGCGGAAATATGTCACCAATCCGACAAAAAATTGAATGACGCTTTACTAGTCATTAAAGATTGAATATTTATCTCGGAAATCTAAGAAATACATATTAATATATTTCAACATATTTTAAATTTTGATTTAAATTAAATTATAAAAAATATACATGTATTTTTTATGTCTTAATCAGGGTCATTGGGTGGGTGGGGCGGTGCCCTAGCGCCCTCTATTGGCCAGCGGCCACTAGAGTTAGTTAAGGAAATGCGTCCCATGACAGGAATGCCACTTGGGTACCTTCCTTCGGGGTTTCCGAAGCATATCCCAGTGTCAGCATACAGGTTGGGATGTATGCTTGGAAAGAGTTAGTAGGAAGAGGGCGGGTGTCTGGGACCCGTTACATTTGCAACTTGACCTTAGTAAGTAAAAGAAAATTTCCTACTTTAGCTGCTAACCAATGCTTCACCTTCACCTATAAGCCCCATTTACACTACCCTTTTGAAACCGTGCCAAGATCGGTCCGCGCATGATAACGAGGAAAAGTGTAAATGGCACGCTAAACTGAACCGGACCGTGCCTGATACAACCGATCCGCTAAACTGGTACTAGTTCATCAGTAGGGCTTGGGGCGGTGCAGTTGAAGCATGGTTCTCAACTAAGAGCTCATGAGCAGACCTCATCATCTCCTTACAGTCAGCCTCCGTAATCATGAAATTTCAGACATTCATAAAAATACTAGCTTCCCTACTGTGCCACACGATTTCCAGTGATGATTCTGCCTAGCAGTATTATGAACCTCAACGTGTGTCGTTTCCTGTGGCTGTGAGCCCTGATTAGACTATCGTTTGTCTTATCTACTTCCCAAAGCCGACTCTGTCAAGTAAATTCACCAAAGGCTGCCTTCGCCTGAAGCTGGGCAAATAACGAAATTTCACAATTATAAACAAACTTCCTGAATATTACAGGCATCCTCATGTTGACTTGCTTGTTTACCTCTAGAGAGCGGTAGTACCGTAGATCGTCACAAGGAGGCGAGGAACCGTGCTAGCGCGGTGTGCAAACGGTCGTAAGGAACCAAGCTCGGCCCTGTTAACTGATCCAACCTCGGTCTGAACTCTGTACGGATCGATTTTCAGTGGGTAGTGTATATGGGGCTATAGTCTGGGCATAGAAAACTTTACAAAACAAAAAAAAAGGATTCCTGTTACAAGCATCCATAAAGAGCTGATACAAGTTTTTTAATCCTGATGGTGATTCCAATTACATAAGTCTCAACGGTCCCTGAAATGTACTGCCAATTTATTTGGCCAATTTTAAGGTGGTATTGCTTTTTCTTTTTATATTGGTTAGGTGATCCATCAGTTTATCTTCATTCTATAGTAGTGCGGTTCTGCTATCCCATCATCTTCTCCAATGCATGAAAAGGATTCAGTTGTCCTGGTTGAGTGTCAGAGTTTCTCTGAGCTATTTAACAAAAGCATATCCAGCAAGTCTAAGATAACAAAGTTGATTTGAGAGTCTTCATATGACAAGTTTATGCTACAAACTATAAAAATCGGCAGCAAACAGAGAAAAAAACTGAAGATAAAAACTGTAACCGGACTTTGGTTTACGACTTCCCAGCTCCATCTGAATGGTGATTTAAAAGCCGTCTCCCCTCATCCATCTTGACTGAGGGTGTGGCTCAACCAGCTGCCAGCTGCATTGTGAGTTTGTCTACAAGATCAAATATAACAGCTACCTTCACCCTCTCACAGGGAAACCTGCTGCTGTAAAGTTAAATAACTTTAGCATTATAGGATGACATGTCCCTAAAGTAATACAAGATATAAAATAGCTAAATATATCAAAATAATCGTAAATTTAACATACATAAGACCTATGGGGAAACGCATATTTTATCCACGTTTGAGGTCTTTGTTTAATTCCTTTTGCAGTTTAAAAGTTGAATGATGTGTAGGGTAGTTTTTAAAAGTGGTAAAAGGTGTTATGGGCTTGAATTTTACTTCTTCCTTAAATTTTACTTCTTCCTTTTTCAGGGATTAGGGAGTTAAAGAAGCCAATTTTTTATTTATTTTTTTTGCTACATCTTATCTCCTTCCTATCCTTTCTCTCTCCCTATCGCCCTGTTGATTTCTTTAGTTAAACTTTGTTTCCACTAATTTCCTTAATATAATACCAAGATGCAGAATTTAAAGTCCTTTTATTACAGGCAGCCTAAGATATTCAGATATTCTGCTATTCATTTAGGCTGCAGAAGAACCAGAGTTTCAGCAGACATCACAAACAGATGTAGAAAATAAGCTTACCAAGTTACTTTTGGGGCTGCAAGCCTCCATTTGTCCAGGGAAATTCTTATTTGGAAATATTAACAGCCTTATTAACAAACAAAAAAAAGTTTTCTAGACCATGAGTCAGCAACTTTTATAATCCAAAATGGTCTGGCTACTTTTACATGATCTTTTTTTTTCTTTAAAGGCAGCCTATAATGTCTACAATACTAATTTAGAAGAAATGTTATGGAACCACCCTTTATTTATTTATTAAATTTTTTTTGGATATGGATGTTCGTGGAGGAAAGAAAACAACAAAAATTGCTGGTACTTTTAGTTCTGTTAAAACACAAACAGGTTAAAACCTATATTTGCTGTGTTTGTATCTAAAAGCTATAGGTTGAAGACAATGAGGCCGATAAATCTGTCCTCATTGACCGATTGATGTTTTTGTTAGGTAAGCCTTTATAATGTCACTTGAGCCCTTACATAGTTGTTCTTAAAGGTATAGAGAATGATCTATGGTTTCAGACGGTCATTGAAGCTCACCTTTCTCACCGCGGTTCTTTAAAAATGGCCGAGGGTCGTGAGAGGAAAAAGTGTCTAAGAAGTGTATGAAAAGAATAGACAGATATATCCCATGATGCTTTGCGAGGAGAGCATTCCATGCAAAGCATCATGTGATTTGTTGTCACAGCGGGACTAATAAGAAAGATGGCGCAGGCACTGTGCAACGGTAGAGGAGTTATGTGACCAATGGGGAGCAAAAAGCAGCGACCATCTGTCCGAACAGTCAGTTAACTGAGTTCACTCTAAAGTCTACTATACAGTCTATATAGTTATTGAGTGATTTAGAGGTTAGAGCGGATGCTCGGGCACAGCAAGCTTGTATGAGCTATGAGAGCAGCAACTTTTAAACAGAGCGTGCATGAAGAGAAATGGGCTCATGCACGCTCTAGAAAGCTTTTGGGTGGGTCTTTTAAAAAAATTCGCCCAAATCCTCCACAATACCTTTAAGCAAAAATCGTAATCAGCTCATATAAAAAAACAGAGATAGACAATTAGCTCATATTTCTAATCTGTTACAGCTTCATAATTGGCATTAAGGTTTGACTTTCTCATGATCTGCCTCGTTTTTAAGGCATAAAAACATCAGCAGTTTAACGCGAAGCATCTTATTATGGACTATTTTTATCACTGTACTTTGGGTTCTATCACTCCTTTCTCTTAAAAAGTTTCCAAAACAAGATAAAAGAAGTTCAGTTCTTCTTAAATCAAGTCTGATCAGGACTTGAAAGTTTAGGCCCTTTTATCTTCTATCCTGAAAGTAGGAACTCTTCCCCCTATTTCTAACTAAGAAACCCCCACCCAGTGTTCAGCCTAAAGCAGGCGTACACCTGGAGGAGGTATGCAGCAGGAAACCAAAGCCCAGCTATCATGTGTTGCGTTTGACATCAGGGTTTCTGGTTTAGTGTCTCCTCTGTGGAATGGAGTTTTGCTGTCACTTGTCACTGAGTTCTCCAAGCCCCGCAAAAATTCAAAGGCATGCCCCGGTCGACCCGATAAGAACTCATAGCCAGAAAGCAAAGCTGCGTCTCACCTGGGTGGGTATTATATTTAACATGCCAGCGCTAAAGATCATATTAGATTAGATGAAACTTTAAACTCTGTGATCGCTGAGGGGAAGTTTGGGAGAAAACAGGATATAGATAACAGAGTAACACGGCGCTGGAGATAAAGCTGTGTTTACAAGAACTGAGCCCTGAGGGACAAATACAACAAATGAGCAAGTAAATAAACAAGTGTATCTCTAAACGGCATGTAACTTTTGAATGGCTGCCCTTTTACTGGAAGCTGAACCGGAAAACAGTGGGAGGGGTTTCAATCCCCCTTGGCAAGCATTTTTTTCATGGGTCAAAATTTTCTAAATAAGTTAAACTATATGCTATTATATACGAATAATTTTTAATGAAACCTTTTCTATGGCCTCCAAGTGTACCTGAGGCAGACATGGGCAATGTGGAGTCAACAAGTCATCTCCATGTCATGTATTTGTTCTACCCAGCCACTGAAGCAGGTGAGTCCAATCTTCACTGTGAATTAACCTGTGCAGATTGGACTCACCTGGTTAATTGGCTGGGTAGATTAAATACATGACATGGAGATGACTTGTTGACTCCACATTGCCCATGTCTGACCTGAGGTTCTTTATTAACCCCCCACCCCCCACCCGCTCATGGCAAATAAGCTCCATCTTGATTCACGAACTTTGAACTGAGGTCGTTCTAAACCAGGAACAGTATTAGACCTTATATTGGTGTCAAGCAGAGGTCACTGATCCAGCAGGGTCAACAAGGCAACCCTCAGCGCTGAGATCTAAGTGTTAACTGAAAGCATGCACTGGAAAAAACTATCTAGAAATAAGTAAAAATGTCTTACCGTAAATGAAGTGTATTTACCCTTAATTTGAATAGGTAAATGCAATATTTTGCCAATGAAATTAGTATTTTTACTATTAAAATAAGATAATTAGATAATATGCACCTGAAATAAGACAATGCAATTGGTTTTTCTCATTTAAATTGTAAATTGTCTTGTTCCATTGGCAAAATGTCTCTCTTACCTCCTCAATCCGAGAACAAATGCACTTATTTTAAGAAAAAATTACTCTTCTAGATTTTGATTTTTTCCAGTGGGAGGGTCCACTGCTTGGGTGGGATTCTGCAGGAGGGTCTTTGTGTCGAGCCTTCCTGTTATCGGATCATATATGTGGGCTCTCTAAACGTCCTGCACTGTACAAAAGCATACATGTTGGCTTATTACAACAATTAAAATCTAAATTCACTCTTTGATTGCATGGTCATCTGTCCTGTGTGTCTTTGTGACAAAGAGGATGTGCCTTACAACTTGACAGCTAGGGATAAAAGCCCAATTTATACTACCCCTGTGAAAACCGATCTGTGTCGAGTTCAGACCGAGCTTGGATCAGTTAACTGTGCAGAGCTTGGTTTACACATCACGCTAGCGTGGTTCCTCGCCTTCTAGGGACGATCTACGGAATATTGTTCTTGAGGGAATCAAGCAAGTCAACAAGTCAGCGCCCGTAACATTAAGGAAGTTTGGTTATAATTGTGATATTTCGTTGTTTGCGGAGAGTCAGGCCAAGAAGGCAGCCTTTGGTGAATTTACTTGGCGGAATCGGGTTTTGGGAATTGGATACGACAAACGATAGTCTGATCAGGGCTTACAGATGCAGGAAACAACTATAGACATCAAGGTTCGTCACACTGCTAAGCAGAATCATCCCTGGTAATTGTGTGGCAGGGTAGGACTAGTGAACTAGTACCAGTTAGGCGGTTCGGTTGTGTCTGGCATGGTCTGGTTCAGTTTTGCATGCTATTTACACTCACCAGTTATTTCGGTAACTGTGCACGGACCGCTCTTGGCACGGTTTCAAAAGGATAGTGTAAATGAGGCAAAAGGCACATTTCCCCGAGTACTATGTGGCTAGAGACTGGGTGAATGGGATCGGACTGGATCTTCTCTGCAATCTCAATGCAAAACCTCAACTACAATGATAAGAAGCAGCAGTTTAAGGGTTTTGAAATCTGATTCTGGCAAAAGTTGGTGGGTGTATATATTTAACAGGAGGGTATATTCAATAGGGTGGTATTTAAGGTTCTGTCTCTTTGATCAAAACAAGCTTGGTTTCTGCTTTGTGTAAAAGAGTCACATGAAAGAAGTAAGAAATCAGTTTTTCTTTTCCTAAGCTCAAAGCAGTGTTCAAACATTTCTAATAGAAACAATCCCTGTGACAGTGAAAACTGAGTTTTCACAGAAAACGCATCAAAGCAACTGGCTGCGCTTAAACTGTTGTTTTGGATGCCTGTCTTAGGACCAGTAGGACTTTTTTTTCATGACTGAGACCTTTGAAGTCTCAGCATTCAGTGGATATTTATGTTTAGGTGCAAACATGCTGCACATTCTAAAGTAATGTCTTTCATGTCAAACAGAGAATGAAGGATAGCTCATTTTCAGGATGAAGGATAAACACCATTTCATTGAAAGAAACAAGACAGGGATGTTGAGTAAACTTTTAAAACCTCGGCCATCTGTAACATTAAAAATGATCTGACGGAAACAGCTTTACTAGAAGCCGATGGCAATTCAATTTAAACTCTGATTAGTTCTTCCCCCAATTCTTTGTCCAGTGTTTCAGTATTTTGAGGTTAGTCTTTCATGGAGGACAGTAGCAGTTTTTTTTCTTCTTTGCACAACGTGAATCACATGGCAGACAAAGACAGAGAAACAAATCTTCCACACAAAGGAATGTTTGTACGATTACTCCCAGTCCACAGTGAGAGAGGGCGTTTGGTGACACAGCACAGACACGATGCAGACATCATGGAAAAGCACACTAGCATCTCGCCTTTTATCTGCCTTCTTGTTTTGCAAAAGGTTAAGAAGCGGTAAGACGAACAAATAAATGCAAATATCAATAATGCAAAGTTACACTTATTAGGTGTATTCTGTTTGAAGAAGTTGAGAAGTTTGTACACGGTTGGTAA
Source organism: Cyprinodon variegatus (assembly GCF_000732505.1). NCBI lineage: Eukaryota > Metazoa > Chordata > Actinopteri > Cyprinodontiformes > Cyprinodontidae > Cyprinodon > Cyprinodon variegatus. The sequence continues at coordinate 312,379 of NW_015151300.1, read as the reverse complement.
AGCAATATGGATATAATGCAGACAAAATGTCTGATGAGATGATCAGGTTATGCTCCACCAATCTGGAAAAAAAACCAAGAAACCTGTAATAGTGCTGAAAGTTGCTTTGAATGAAAGTTAAAAAAAATAAATGCGTTAGAGCTGCCTTTAATTGTGCCATTTAAACATTAGTTGAGTTTGTGGGTGTCTTTGTTTATCCGCCTGTCTGTGTTCAGGACAACTTAAAAGTTATGAATGGATTTTGATGAAATTTTTTACCAAAGGTTCACCTCAGTTAATTGAACAGACCATAACATTTTGGTGATGATCCACATCATAACCTGGATGCAGGAATGTTTTAAAGGATTTTTAAACATCATATGGCGGAACATGCATGAAGAAAAAAATGCAAGAAAGGTGAGCCATGCCTCGCTAGAAGTCTCGATCTGCTAATCAAACAAGAAACCAGAGGGAAAGAAGGAGGTGAGAGCAGAACAAACACCAGAGGCTGCAGAAACACATTGGGCCTTATTTCTACTCTTATGAAAGGATTTTAAGGGAATTTTTACCAAAGGTCCACATCAGTTAATAGAACAGTCCATAACATTTTGGTGATGATCCACATCATAACCTGGATGCAGGAATTTTTTTAAGGATTTTTTAACATCATATGGAAAACATGCAGTTTTCCCCCTAAACCAGAGGGCGGCCGCAGAGAATATTGACAGCTTCAGCATTGGACTCAATTTAGTCCAGAATCATATCATACTGAAGAAAAAAATGCAAGAAAGGTGAGCCATACCTCGCTAGAAGTCTCAATCTGCTAATCAAACAAGAAACCAGAGGGAAAGAAGGAGGTCAGAGCAAAACAAACACCAGAGGCTGCAGACACACGTTGGGCCTTATTTCTACTGTTATGAAAGGATTTTAAGAAAATTTTTACCAAAGGTGCACCTCATGCCAATGAGCAATTCATAAACATTTGGTAATGATCCAGATGATGTGCAAGTTTTAGCTATAGTTGTAAGTCAGCCTTGACTTACAACTATGGCAGAGGTCTGCGCTCTCTGAGTGTTTTTCTTGTTTTACTTATTGTAATATTCATTTATTTATAATAAATTAATCACAAATTCATTTTCAATAATTGTTTTCATACTTTTAATGCTCCGTTTGTTTTCTTACTACACCACTGCAATGTACTTTTCTTTCTCTCTGTCTTTTCCAATTGTTATTATTTGATGTACGGTAGCTTGAAATGTCTTGCTCCTGAAATGTACTATATGTATAAACTTGGACATTGTACAGAGGATGTGAAAAAAACAGCTTCTATCCACAAATATTTACAACTTTAGTTTAAACTTAGGCTGATAACAAAGATAACATATCGCATATAAATGCGTGATGAATATGCTTACTGTCAGTGCAGGTCAGAACAAGAGCAGTTTTTCCATCTTCCACTGTGTTGAAACACAGACACCGATAAAGATCCTCCAAGTTTTAACATTTGAACATCAACCTAACATGAAGCTTAATGCTGCTACGTTTCCACATACCCAAAATGAACAGGAACTGAATGTAATACTTTGCATTTATTATGGATTTTTTATGATTATCACAAGGTCAAAATATATCACCATACTTAAATATGTACATAAATTTACCTAAATATTTTCTTAAGGGCTGCTGGAGATTTTATAACGTTAAAATGCCACATATTCATTAATTCTTGTTGGTAGTAATGCCTTGTTACAGTGGTTAAAATAACTTTGTTAGCAAAATGAAAGGACTTAAGGCTGGTTTATACTTAAAAATCAGGTTGTCTGCATGTGTGTCGCAGTTAACGCTGATATGCCCCGCCCCCTACTCAGACACTCTGCTGCACTTGTCCAAAACTGTAGGTGACCGCAGACAGTGCCGCAAACAGGAGGCCTCTGATTGGTCAAATCTACATCCGCTCTACCCTATCCATATTTCCTGATTGTTTCCTTAAACCGGGCATACACTGTGTGATTTTTTCAATGGTTGCACGCAGCTGCTGCTCACACTGTACAACCAAACCCTGCGGTTTCATCGTACAGTGTGAGTTCAAAGCTCACAATGTACGTGCGGCACGACGCTCTCATGCGATCTACCTGCTCACACTGTACGACTAAAAAGCATGTCAGACTCAGCTCTGCACTGAGATGGAGCTGCTCTGACTCGTCTATCTGGAAGCCAAAAAAATAGAAGAGGAATATGAAGCTCACTAGAGTGAAATACGCTGCCTTGGCAATTTGTACAATTTTGTGCTGAAAGCCCTAAAAAGAAAAGACGATCACGTATTTGGAAAAAAGACATGGCTGAGCAAACGTGGCTACTATGGTCTGTCAGTTTTACAGACAGAATTGCATTTCACTCATTGCATCCCTGTCATGCTAATGTGTTTACAGAAGAATCCTTGTTTACACATATGCACTGAGCCATTTGCCCAAGACGGCCGACTGAAAATCAAACATGTTTAATTCTCTCCCGACTTCACGATTCCTGAAAGTCGGGCCGATCAAACGATTCTCGCACGACTGGAAAATCGCCCCGAAAAATCGCACAGTGTACGCCTGGCTTTACCGGCCTGTTTTGTGTGTATAACCACCATTGTGGAAAACGACTTGTGAAGATGGACCAGCTAGAAGAGCGAGGTGCGCAAGAATGCTGGGACCCTTTTTCTACCTGGATCTCCGCTCTTTTTCGTCCTCACTTCCCTCCGTTGTCGTACAAACTTGCCCCCACTTCCTCACCGCCTCGGCCGTCTCTAGACCCACAGCTAGTTCCTGATTGGCCCTCTTGCGTTGTGGCGTGGAATAACATAGCACAGACCACCCATTCAATATTGGGCATAAATCAAAGAAATATCTGCGACAAGCTCACTGTGACACACTGCTGCAGGAGGATAACCAGCCCTTTACTCATTAGAGCAGGGGTGTCAAACTGGTTCCAGAAAGGGCCGTGTGGCTGCAGGTTTTCTTTCCAACCAAGCAACAGCACACCAGACTCCATTCATCTCATCAAGTCATCATGTTAAGATTGGACTCACTTGATGAGATGAATAGAGTCTGGTGTGCTGTTGCTTGGTTGGAAAGGAAACCTGCAGCCACACGGCCCTTTCTGGAACCAGTTTGACACCTGTGCATTAGAGTGTCAATAAGACAGCCAAACAAAGTCTAGGAACTCAAGAGTAAATGTGTAGATTAATGCTGTATTGAGATCGGATGCAAATGAGTCAAATGATTTGCATGTTATCCCTGTAAAGAGGCAGGTTCTGGAGTGAAGCAATGTGAGAGATACATTTTCAACGATGTGAGCACTCGATTAGGGCGAAGCGAGAGCGAAGTGTAACCTGCGATGGGCACAAAGCAAATTTGACTGGGGTTCAAAAGTTTGAATATTCCATCAATTCGTGTCGTGACAACCAATCAGGGACTTGATGTATCGATGATGCAGTGAAACGAAAAAACAGCAAATGAGGATAAATATTTGCTGGAATCGGTGTAAACACAAGAAAACACTTCCTGGGGAATAATCATGAAGCTATCCTAAAATATTCTTGTACTGTCTATTTATGAATGTTTACGTCAGAAGCTCACTCTGGTTGCATACAAAGACCCTCCAGTTACAGTTCCATGTTGGTTTATCACATATTACTACTTAGTTTTATACTCACTGTTTTTGGTCCATTTGTTAGCAAATTTAAACGTTTTCAGCATTTGCTGTAACAAGACCATGTGACTGGAGGTACAATAATTATACATGGATACATTAGCAAACAAGGAAGTGATGGAGCAACGCAACGTCCAGAGAGAGAAAAAGTCCAAGATCAAGTCTGAAAAGGTGCAAAGAAATATATGAATGCAACCAGGGATTAGACACCATTAGTGCTCAGAGTACTTTTCGTGATGGTGTACAAAGGTGTTTATGTGTGCTAAAAAGTTCTGGTGCAAAAAATATCTTCAGGCTCAACAAGGTCTAAGTAAATACCAACGGGATGATTGTTTGGTGTATATTGGGTTATTTGAAAATGAACATATGTTGTTTTTTTTTCTTGTCATGGGGTGTGACTAGGTCTCTTTGATCAGTGGATTTCAGAATCAGTATACATAAGTGAAGATTGTTTCACAAAAAGGGTCGGGTCATTCGGAAAACCACCTTAAAGATACGTCCCAGATGAAAAGAAACTTATTAGGACAGTTGAACACAATGCAGGATCAGCAAGGTTTAAGATTACCATAGACAGGAAATCGTTGGAAAACAAGAATCATTGCTCATAGTAAGGCCAGATCTCACTACGTCCTTTATAAACACCTTCAAGCTCAGCTTAAGTATAAATTTTTTCACATGGAAAAATGCAATCAGAGAACAAACTTTACGGTTGGAAGAGACAAAGATTTAGCTGTTTGGCTACAATGATAAATCTATTTGGTGCAGTCAAGACTGGGCTGTCTGAAGTAACTCCAACTGTTAGAGAGGGTGGTGGTGGCATCATGCTGAAGGACTGTTCCAGTTCTAGTGGTGCTGTTGCCATAGGATGGATTTATGAATGAGGACTACGTCTGATTTATTTAAGTCCACATTAACTTACTTCCTGGAGAGAAAGAATCTTAGACAGTCAAAAACCCATTGAAACTGTTTTTTTAGAGGAAAACACCCAAGGCTCAGGTTAAAACCTAATAGAAAAGGTCCACATTTGTGTGACCACTTTTGCTATAATCCACTGCTGCTGTAACACCACAATTTCTCCATTGTGGGACAATAAAGGGATTTTCTATTCAATTCTATTCTCAAAACATTTAGATTATGTTTGAAAAGTGAGTCCTAGCAAGGAAAAACCCCAAATCAAATGACTAAAAATTTGTAAAAAATTGTAACCTGTAATAAATCCATAAACCTGTCCATTAAATGTCTGCAACTGTATGTTTATAATCATTCTACCTTGGTAAAATAATTATTTTAATTAATATCCAATAACACAAATTAATTAAACATTCATAAGTGCCTTAAACTAACCTGGCAAAAAAAAAAATGTAATTCATGTTAGAACATGTAGATGTAGTCACCTCTGCTCCAGAATACTTATTGGTCCGAGTCACCAGCTCATCGAGGGAAACGTTCTCTGCTACAGGCATGTTACGGAACTGCAGGGAGAAAATCTCCCGTCTGGTCGCAGCATCAGGTAGGGGAACAAAGACGATCCGGTCAAGGCGACCTGGACGCATCAGAGCCTGACAGAAACAAAAAAGAAAAACAGAGGTCATCATTCTTTATCTTTTTAGATTTCCATGAGAGCATTCTTTACTGCTTAACTTTTCCTGCTTACTTTTTATGCTTAAAAACTGTCAGGATCCAACAGCTCAGACAATGGACCACATTAGTGCTTTCCACTTATGGCTAAAAGATAAAAACTGCAGCTTTGGTCCGTCAAAAATAACAGGGCCATTTGGTTAAAAAAAATAGTAATTTTCTTGTGAGAGAAGTATACCCCACAACATTATGTGTTTTCTCTTACAGAGGGTCACCAAGTAAAATAATTACACTATCTATTAAGGGCAAAGCAGGGATATGACGGCAATAAAAGATTGCAATAAAAATGTCACGTTCACGTGTCAATAGGAATGGAAAAAGGATTTTTTGTTTTGGTGGATTGTTCATGTGACCACAGGGATTCATACTAGGATCAAAAGTCTGAGAAAACCTCTCAAACCTCAGTTCTTAGCAGGAGACAATGTTGACGTTATCTGATAAAGCCTTCACTTCCTACAGATCACATCTTGGTGACCCCAAAACAGTGCTTGAGCACCCGAAGCCGTCGCTGTCTTGCTTGTCAGACGTCATTAGGTGGCAGGCGCCTTCTCAAGCCCAGACAGACAAATATGGCCCGTCTACTCTCGCTGTCCTCAGCCTGGCAGTGACAAGCTGTGATGAGGAATGCATTCTGACAAGCAGGCTTACTGCAGGATGTTTTTGTTAGTTTTTTTTTTTTTTTTTTGCTTATGAACGGAGCACAACTGGATGTTCAATGATTTTGATAGGTAAAAGAAAACCAATCATCAGATAGTGAGACTAGGGGGATCCGGGGCCCTGGATCTGGGCCAGAGGGGCCACATTGGGGCCAAATAATGGCCAGCAGAGACGGGGCAGGAGATACACGCAGACGCAAGCCAGGCAGGAGGTCACGTCAGAAGTGATCAGTGTCGGCTGGAGGAACTGGAATGGCAGCCTTTGAGCTCCTGCTCGTACATCATGCTGCTGTTATTGCTACTTTACAAGTCTACCAGCTCTTCTATCAGTCCAACATGGAGTGAAAAAGTTCAAAGATTTTATCTTTTTTAATTTATTGTTACTAGATCAAAACAACCTTAATGACAATTTTTTTTTATTCAAATTTCTTAATATCTGAGAAACATTAAAACTTTATAAAGTATCTGGAACATTAGGCAGGAACAACAGATGCCTCAATGCATTTCAGCTATTGCGTGTCCCACTTCCACTCTGGTTTTCCTTCATCCTTTAGACACAACACTAAAAACTTTTGCTATTTAATCAGCAACAAGTAGCTAATTTGAGTGAATTGTTATTTAGATACTTATTTTTGAAGAATAATTTAGTATTTTGTGAAACTTCTTTTGTGAACAAAAAATGCATACAGGTGACCAGAGGTGGGTATAATCCATAGTAGTATATAGAAGGTGAGTAGAGCTACCTTTTTTTTTTCTACTCAAGCAAAAGTAGAAAGTAGAAATCAAAAAAAATACTCAACTAAGAGTAAAAAAGTACTTGGTAAAATTCCTGCTGAGTAACTGTTGCCTCACAACATCTGATTCAATATTTAAAGTTTTGTAATCAGACAGACAGTTAACCCTTTAAAGCCCGATCCAAGAATAAAACAAAACAGAAAATTACTTTTTTTTGGTTTGAAGTCCTTGTTTGGCCTTTTAACAAAATATGTAAAAAGAAAAAACACAAATACATTTTTGATATTAATAATTTATTACTATGCGATAAGTCAAGGTTATTGTTTGTGTAGTCTTCTGCCCTCTGTTATCAGGTATATCTGATTGTGTACAATAGGATTTTGAGCAAAGTTTTTACCATTAAATTATGCAAAAGGTGTCAGACGCAAAACATTTCAGAAACCGTATGTATCAAAAATGATACATTTGGCATTATAGGGTTAAGTGAAAAAAGAAAAACTTTTAGCAGAAGAAAAATTTTTCCAACTAAGAAAACAATCTTTAATTTCCCTTCGAGATCAATAAAAAGTATTTTAAAATTTTAAATTACAATAAGCATTCATGTCGGGAAGGGATAAAGAAATTCCTCCAACAATACATTCTGTGTATAGCTCCTGAAATAGTTTAAGTTATTTTTGATGGGTAGTGTAACCAGAAATATTACTCTGCTGTAGCAATACAGCAGCACAAGAATATTACTCAAGACTATAAACTATTGTAAAGTACTCTTCTTTCTAAAAGTTATTTAAATAAATGTAACTAGTTTGCTGGTGACATAGGTGCTAAAAACCTGAGCTCATGCTATGTCATACTCCTCATAGGCAGTCATTACAATAAGCAAGCTGGGGCTGCAGTTATTATTTTAGCAATTGACAATGCGGCACTACTGCAATTATTCGTGCAATAACTAATGTATAATCACTATTTAATGCCTTGTGCAATAACCTGTGCAATAATCCTGTTAAATAAGAGACTTCAGCTGTTATATATGGATATGTGAATGCATTGTTTATACTGTATATACCCCATGCACCTTTTCCTCCTTTTTGCACCTTCTTTTGACTACTGAGCGGATGTGACAGATGAATTTCCTCTATGAAATCAATAAAGTCTATGTTACATTATTAATCATTTTCTCTATGAATCTAAAGGTAAAGGTATAGTTACATTTATAGCGCGTTTTAAATTGCAAACAAAAAATAAAAATGCATCAGTTTAAAAACAGATCATGTATTTTTTTGGTTCCCACATGCAGTATTTCCAGCGGGGCAGTGCTAACGGACAGCTTTCCTGCCTTTTATCTCCCGGTTTTCCTGTGTGTCTCTGGATCATGAGGCGACGGAAACTGTAGCTAGGCTCTGGTAACCACAACAGGGCCACGGCTGACAAGGCAGAGATGGATCATGAGTGGAAATTCTCTGGTTTTTCATGCCTATGGATTAATAGGGTGATTTATTTATGAGAAGCTGGGGAACTTTTCTTTATCAAATAACAGCAGCAATACTTATATGAAAATGAGTGAAAGATAAGATACGGTTTAAAATGACAATAATTTTGGATACTTCTGCAGGTAAAGTTATAACGGCGACTGTGAGGGGAGGGGAGGGGGGATTTGGGTGCAATGGGGACTTCAGCCTGTTCCTGTTTGTCACAGCAGGTTGAGCCGGTAGCAGTGAAGCGTGCTGCATTATGCGCAGGACGTGCCAGGGACACTTCCTGAGTTGCCCTCTCTGGAAGTATCTGGCGGCTTCATGCCAACACAAACCTGCTGACCTCCAGCAAAAACAGCTCACACAGAAAGCAGCTCCCAAGCATTGACAAACAAGCGCACCCACACATACACGCAAACAGACAGGAATCAGTTCTTTCTTGTTTTCTGGTTTGAATGTGAAACCTGCTGCTTTATGAGCCATTATTCCCCTCCTAACACGAAGAAGGCGAGCCTGCTGCTTTCCGGCGCTTCCAGAAAGCAGAGCCGAACCCTCAGCTTTGAGACTGCTAAACTCATCTGACTGCCCTGCAGGAGAAAGAAAGGCCTCCCCCCCCTTTCCTCTCAGCAAGAGCACAGGGCCAATCCATCACTTAACAACATACACTTCCTGCTCTCAAGGATCCGGGGGTAGCTGTGGTGGTGTGGGGTAATAGGAGGAGGAGGTAATGGGGGGACCCTGAAAGACAAATACTTGGCATGTTGGCCAAGCGTTGATGGGCTTTTCTTTTTTTTCCACCTTAGCGGCATCCTTCCACCTGAAGTTTTAACTCTACGTTCGGAGGGAAAAAGGGGGAAGAGAAAAAAATTCACAAAAAAAAAAAAAACAGCTGAAGGAGTTAAGAGAGCCAGAGGACCAAGACCCTGCAAACACAGATAAGTAGTGGGAGATGAAGCAAATCCCCAGATAAATCCAGGTTCAACAAATTCTCCATTGTTTTAACATGCGTCTGCATGAAGGATTGCATCCACCTCATTGCACCACTGAACATGATAGGCACCATTACACACGAGCCATTAGTAATTAGAAATGCCCCTAGGTAAGACATACCAACTGGCTTTAAGTCAGCTCTCAGGTTCATCACAGAGCCTTGGCGACAGAACAAGACATCCAGCGATATCATTAATAAAATATTCCAAGTTCAAGGTGCTGGGATTGGAATAGGCCGTTTAAGCTAACCAAGAGAAAAGTCCAAATAAAAAGGAGAAACAGTCATCTGCTCTTTCTGCGCCAAGTTTCACTGCCGATAACAACAGTAATCATTCCAGGAATTGCAATCCTCCTCAAGAAGTGATTACTCCCTAATGACAGACGACTTCCTATCTGTGAAGGCCAGTGCCCCTCATTAACCACCAAGGAATGCTGGGAATCTTCCGCTCAGAGCGATGCTGCTCCAGCAGCACATTCCTGTCCAGCTTCAATCTGACCCGCAAAAGGAGCTTCTATCAACTGTTTACAAACAGACGCCCACGCAATTCAGGTGTCTTTATTCTTAGCGCAGACTTCTTGCAGTTATATCAAAACCATACTGATGGACAGAAATCAATAACATACAGGAGTAACATATCCCATCATCTTTGGCAAAAATTCCCCCCTTATTGCCGCTGCTGCTTATTTTTACCAGCATAATAACAGGTTGTCAGAGCAAAGCGGCCCGCCTGAGGAGACGTGAGTTGACTTTGTTCCCTTCCTGAAGGCATTCGCTGCATGCGGTTTCCTAACCTGTCAGTCCGCAATCCTTTCAAGCTGCCATGAGTCATACTGACTCGGAGATGGGCCACCTTGGATTCCTGCGGAGCTCACGCCAAAAAAAATAAAGTTCGAAAAAAAAAATGTACACGGAGCACAATAAGAACTGAAAGCTCACACAAAGGTCATTGAGGACTGTGATGAGTTTGGAAACCTTAAGGGAGGGGTGCTGGTTAAACGCTGACAAATCGCTGCATCCTTTGTATTAATAACATTGGAAACCCAGATATTTTTGGTCACTTGTACAGCTGGCAGCTTAGCCCAGAGATGTACCTGGGATATCCTCCATTTTCTTCAGATCAAAGTTGGTGTCTTCCTATACTTCACCTGAACGTGCAACGAGCGTCACCTTTTGTTAAAAACATGCAACCTATTCAGCATGCAGCATGCCTATCATAGCGAAGATTATCTTATTAACACTGATCATGACGCAAGAGAGTTCTGTGAAGGATGAGAAGTGAAGCAACAGTGTTACGCAGATGATGCTTGGTTGCATGTTTGCACCAGAGATTAGACACCTCACCACTTGGACACAGAAAATACTCCTCTAGAAGTATTTATTTTAGATAAAACTCACAACGGGATGTAAATAATATACACTTCAGAAGACACCCTTCTACTTAAAGTACTAGAACATAAAAAAAGACAAACTATTCCCTTCCTGAGTGTGTTGGAACCCTAAAAAGGATTTTTCTGAGAACAGAAATCCCAACATCGAAAGAAATCAGCAACATCCTAAGAGATTAAATCTCCCAGCCTTATCTCTCTGTTCAACAAGGAAATATTAAGTTTTTTCTAGCTGATATAAACTCCAGAAAGCCATTAATCAGAAGCTGAAAACGGGTAAAAGCTTCTAACTTCCTAGATGTCCAGGATATACCGCTGCAAGATGTATAGAAATCCCAAAAGGTTCCCCTCAGTTTCTGACATGCTATCCTAACATATAGTATGATAAAGGTTAAAGGTCATAAGCTCAACAGTGAAGAAACCAGCATTGCCTCTTTGGAAGGGTTGAAGGAGAAAGCCTCTTCTATCTAGACACGATACGGTCGCATTTAATGAACCCAGCAGACTTTAGGAAATGTGGGCTTTGGGAGAGACCCTGCTTAATTAGAGAAGTTTTGCCACACTGCCATGTTTGGAGAAAACCCAAGCCCATCATATCACCACAAACACCTCATACCACCTGTGAAGCAGAGGGCTGATGATTTCCCATGAACTCCTCTGGAGTCAAATGTGAAACCAGTAGGGTGCAGAGCGCTGCAACCTCCATTAATGGAGAGTCTTGGTCCTCGAAGGAGTCGTCCGGGGTTCAACTTCTGACCCCGGGTCACTGTACTGCACGTCTTCTCTAAAAGCAATTAAAGTGAGGCCATTTAATGCAATGAATAGATATAGAGTTTAATAACGTCATATAGAAAACAGCTACAAAGATCTATTACAGCCAAAGGGGGTTCAAATAGGTACCAAATCATGAGCTCTACCTGCTTTTCTATTTGCAATCTTTAATTTTATCTATGCTTGTTAAATAAACACACAGTTTAACTTAAACATTAAAGTTGAAATACCTTCAGGAACAATTTGATCTTCCTTAATATGTGCTGCAAAGAAAAAGTCAACAATTTTCTTCAATTTTCCTCCTATTAAAATAAGTTCTGCCCTCAACAGAGCAGCAATTAAAGCTTTTATTAAAAACATCAACCATTGTGAAATAAAATCTGAATTGTGTACTTTGTCCCATGAGATTCCAGTAACGAAAAGCATGCCGTGATCTCATTCTCTTCTTCTGTAATTTCAAATTCCACCAATAAGATTTACAATGGCCATCGAAGATTTTTCAGAGCACATCGCTCCACAGAGATGACATAATTTCTGCATGAGGCCTCTCTGTCTGCAGAGGGACACCGGGCCTGCTTTATGTCAGAGCCCATTCTGAAGTGCGAGAGGATCAGAGGAGGAATGAGTGTGCAGAGAAGGAGAGAGTAAATCACACGAAGAGGGGAGGAGACGGCAGAGCTGAGAGGCCTGAGAGCGACGGGGAGGGAGGGAGAGACCGGAGTTGGCAACAGGTCAAAAACATGAGAGGCTTTCACTCTGGATTTTGCCCTTGAGTCAAACTTGCATCCGGCAGGCGAGGCCACCGTGTCCAAGAAGCAAATAACTCTGGCGCTGTTAACCCACTGCAGCCCCTCATGCTCTGCAATGTCCAGAGATATGAGACGTAAAGTCCCCTGAAGAAGCACAAACTACAGGTAAAACATTTCTGAGAGTTTTCACTGAAAATACAGACTAGAAAAGAAGCAAAGTGAATATAAAACTAAAATTATTATTTTTTTAGAAGAGCTAAGAGCTTTTATTGTGACCTTAAAGATGTTTGGAAAACAACCTGATATATGTTGGGAAGAGACACAATATAGACAACTAAAAGACTAAACACCCTTTTGGGACTTAAATAGAGTCTTAGAGACTTTAAAATTTGATTAAAATAGACTGAATACACCTGCCATCATTTTAATTTTTAGTAGGACTTTATTGAAATTCCCCTGTCATTTTAAAATATCATGGTGAGCAGAGAGATGATGAAACATCACTGCCTGCTGAAGCTATCAGCTCAGGTTAAAGGTGCTTCATAAGTTCTAAGGATCTAGATATACCCTGAATAAAATGCAGAAAATAATGGCGCCAAAGCAACACAGAAGACCTGGAAGCCCATTCATGATTGATGAAACTGAGAAAACTGGTCAGGAGGCCAAAAGTGATCATATGTAACATGAAGGAATTTCTAGCATCTAAGTAACAATGCCGATAGGGTCCTCCCAAAACCATAAGATGATCTTGGTTATGTTGGTGTGCACCGTGCTTTCTACAGGGCACCCTCTCCTACCAGCAAGGTTTTCATAGTGAATGATTGTGTGGTTGCACTTGCATCATATCAGTATTGCATCATCATGCTGCTGTAGTGAACTTGTAGGCTTTGCATAGAACAATCAACCAATAAAATGGTTATAAAGGCAGAACTACTTGCCTGCCCTTTATCTAATCACCTTACCTTGTTTTCTTTGGATCTATCATAAGTGAGTTAAAATATACTTATGTGCTTCTATTTATTATGTATGAACAGATTAGATATTAAATAAACAGTGTTTTACTTGTAAACTCGACCAGTTCAACTTTGCTTTTAGTCAACTGACTTCCTGCCTAAACGATCCCCTCGGGTGGGATCACTCTGACTCATTAGAGCTGCTGCGATCAGCTGTGGGGCCATGGTACTGCTGCACCGCGGCACTAACGCACTGCTTCAACATCTAGTGAAACCGTCGCAGTGAGCTTGTCGCGGGTATGAAGCAGACAGTTTGATTTAGCTGGTCCAACTTCATGTGTCGTTTTCCGCAATGGCGGTCATACAAACAAAACAAGCCGGTACCAAACAGGAGAAAGGCATAATAAAGAGCGGATGTAGATTTGACCAATAAGAGGCCTCCTGTCTTCAGTCACCTAGAATTTGGGAGAGATGCAGCAGCGTTTCTGCGGAAGGGGCGGGGTTCACCACAACACCTATGCAGACGACCTAACTTTAAAGTATAAATCAGTCTTAAGGCTACAAAAGGAACCACAAGCTCCAGAAAAACGCCCTCAGTGGAACATGGTGGAGGAAGCATCATCCTTTGTGGCTGTTTTTATTCTGGAGCTTCAAGGCCAATACATAGAATAATTGATTAGTTTCTTCTACATCCAAGGGTCATAAGCAAAATCATGTCATTCTGGTCCTGTTGCCTGGTTTTGGCGTTATTGCATCTTGTTTCAGATTTTGCGCAGAACTTTTTTTTACGTGCTGTGTATAAAGGCTCAGTTATGCTTGATGTATGGATATAAGACGCACAGACACAAAGTTTGCAGCCTTAATATTCTGTGTGGCCTTTCCACCGTACCTAATATCAGGTCAGCTATAAAAGGGCGTGTACACAATGCAAGCTTACATCATCACATAACATGCAGAAGGAAACAAAGAAGTTTCCAACATTTAAAAAGCATCTTTATATAATCTAGGAGTGACAGTAATTTCTTCCCAAGAGTTTTTTGTTAATCATAGTAATATTTATGTCTTTAGATGGTTATATTTGCAAACCCCCTTCAGTAGTGCTGTTGCTTGTCCAGCATGTTTTCTGTGCTAAGCTGTCTATGTATAATATTCCTGAGAAGCATCACCATAAACTAGGTGTTGAAAATGAGGCTGAAGTGGGAGGGGCCAATGAAGACTTCAAAGGAGTTCTACACTTTGCTTCTTTTGAAGTATGACATATCCTGACCAGCCAGAAATTTGTTCTTGTTCTTGATACCTCAAGAAAAAGAAATCACTTCTTCTCTCTGTTCTTGTGGAAGTGAAATTAAAACATTAGAATAAAGCACTATAGTGGAAAATTAGAACAAAGATAAACTTCATGTTCCTGGATATTTCCTTCTAGATGCAGAATACATTTACAGAAAAAACTGCATTGAAATACTTCTGCATGCAGAAGATTAATAACTGCCATTTCTTGACCAAGTACTCCCCTTAGAAAGACATGTTTGAATCTCAACTGAATCGCCCTTGTTAGAATGTGATATCACGAATGCAAGGCAGAATAGAAAGAGAAATATTACACCTAAGGGAAGAATGATACAATTTTTTAGTATAAAATATTACTTATTAAGTTGTTAAATTATTTTAAAACATCAACAAAGCTTTCAGTTTTGCACAAGGTCTTAGTTATTATTTTTTCTTTTCTTTTTCCAGCCCCACTTTACTCTAAACCCTTTAGCAATTAAGTTCGGGAGTGTATCGTTACCGTTATGAAAATAAGGCTGTACCCAAAAACCCAAAAATTTCCTTTAGCACATAATTATTTGAGTGTTTGTTTAAGTCCTAAAGTGTCAGCTATTCAGATGTTTTATTTATAAAAAAGAAGTTTGCCTCAGTAGGGAAACCAGCTCCAAAACCCGTACAGATTGGAGTAAAATGTGTTTCTCTACACACGAGAGAGTGTGCATTCATAGCACGGCTGAGCAAATACGCTCATTACAGAATCAGATGTCACACCTCTTTTACCTTTCATGGTTTCTGTGTGTGTTTTAAGGGCCCCCCCAGATGACGGTGCTGAAGCGAAGGGAAGGAATGCGAGAAGATTCAACGGCAGCTGTGTTGCTCCTTTTTGGAGTATGGGACGGAAAGGTGAAGACTCTGGAGGTGAGGGCCTCAAGCCCCTCCAGCTACACGGGAGGCCGCTGTAAAGTTCCTGAATCTGTCAAAACAACGCTGAATGGCTGGCCCTCACACTTCCACGGAAATAAAATTGGCCAACGCAAAAAAAAAAAAAGGTATTTTGATAGGAGAAGGTAGAGATGCTGTGTGTGTCTGTCAAAGGAGGAGGTTGTCCACCTTTAAAGGTGAAGAAAAGCAGAGGAAATTAGGCCCAAGCCATGTTGAAATGTCGACTCATTGCAGCCCAAAATAAAAATGCAGTAAAGTAGCTGCCATAAAACACATGTATGTTTGCTTAACAAAGAGGCGTTTCCTGTGAGCTGTCCGCAGTTCGCAGTTTAACTCTGCAGGACCTTTACTTTCGGTGTAAACTCGCCGGGTCTGGTTTCCATAATCTGCCCCTGAGCCTGTGAGCACCCTGGTGAGCTGCGGCCTCAAACAAATCAGCACAAATAACCAGTGATCAGCATTTTTCCAAAAACACTTCGTCTTTCTATGCATTTGGCATACGTCCCACCTTTACTGTTACCGTTGCCTTCGTTACAGGCCTGCATTCCTTGGGATTGTAGGAATTGTGATCTAAGAAAGTAAAAAAAAAGCTAATATGGGTTCTATCTAAATCTAATCACATATGTCTAATTTTTTATCACCTTAAATAGATAAGCAGCCATATTAAGAACTATAAAGAGCTTTACTTCACTCCTGTAACGAATAAGGCATCAACGTTCCCAGTGGATTAATGATGTCGTACTTAAATCCTTTTTACTCCTCATTATGATGCTCAGTTACAACATTTGCAAGTCTAGATGTGTTAAAAAAACCAATAAAACCTTAAAGGTTATAGCAACAACTTTTTCCTCAAAATGGTTAAAAATAGTAATAAAAAAATAATGCATGCACAGAACATTGAGTGGTGCACGAATAAAGAATTGATTTTACTTACAAAAATAAATAGTATATAAATTATTGCTTCACCAATTTTGTGGAGTCCAAAATATCTAAATATTTACTTCTGGTTACTAAGCCAACGTGAACACGAAAGGATACTGCACCAATATGAATAGTAGGCTTAAGTCACACGAAACAGGCAGGTCCAGGATGCAGGAGAGGAATAGCTTCTTCTTGGCATAATATATTTCTCAGATTCAAGCTCACAGAAGGCAAAACAAGCTTTAGAGCGTTGTGTCGACTTAAAGAAGCAAAGGTGTTCAGAAGTGATGTGGAGGATTCCGCTTTCTTTCTGCTCAGGTAAGAAGCGATGGCAACTGAAACAAATGCGCTTTAGGGATCGTCAAATTGCGCCATAAACATACAAATTTTAGACTGAAGAACTGATTGTGATCTTTCCGTAAAAGTTTTAAAAATTTTGAAAACGATCCACTGGACTTGGTTTCCAAGATTTGAAGACGTTTCGCTTCCCCTCCAGGAAGCTTTCTCAATTCAGATGTCTGGATCCGCAGTGAGTTTGAGTCTTTTTATAGACAAGGCCTTGTATTGCTTGGAAACATGCAAATGGAAACCGATGAGTGGGTCGTTTGGTTCCATTTTTAGCCTGTAATATCTGAAACCTGTCTATGATTCTGAATGTCGGTCGTTAAAGGGGGGATTGTCATTAGAGGGGGGAACGATGGACCTGGATGACTGAGAATCTTCATCAACATGATTGTAATCTTGTTAGACTGTGTTCGTCCAGCACATGACATTTTGTTTTACTCACAAACAGACTAGTTTTAAAACATATGGATTTTAATGTGCAATCTTAGGATTTCAGGGATTCATTTTTGCATTCTAAATCTAAGATTCTGTCAAGGTGGACCCTTGACAGAATCTTGTGGAGCAACGACAGCAAGTTAAGCCGTAAGAATTGTGTTTAGGGGGTAACAAGGTTTTGTGTTCCAGGTTTACCTGCAGTATGGTCTAAGATGTTTTTTTCTTTATTCCTTTAAAGTTGTTCATTTTTTAACTTCTAGTGCTTTTGTATTGAACTAACCTGTTGCTGCTTTTCAGATCTTGCTCTGAATAATTTCAAATGTAATAAAATTATTGAATTTTGCATACATTTTCCGGGTAGGAATTTCCTCTTCTTCATGTTATATTGAAATCTGCAAAACATGCAGAATAAACACAACCATTAGTTTGCAACCGTCAAACCAATTATCCAATGAATCTATTTAAACGCTTACTGGTAAAGTCTAGTTGAAAAATAAGAACATTACTAATCAAGAAAACTCCAAGAACTGGATCTCGATTGCAGTTTTTAACTTCATAATTCTGATCTTAAACATATTGTCTTGCTTTCAATCACTCCAGATGTTGCTAACATTTTTAAATTGCGTTGTTTTATTACCGTTTCCAAAGGTTTTCTACATGTTTTCCATCCATTATTTCCCAGAAACCTTCACATTTCCCATCATTACACACATACACAGGGAGCCCCTTTTGCCATGGGAGACAGACTGCAGGTGCCAGGCCCACCTCGGGGTCCCTGCCGGGCTCTCGTTAGGCCTGGTGCCATTCAGACGGCTTCTAACACGCAATCCTGAGTGCTTTGTGTTTCTCTGACGGGCCTTGTCGTCCTCTGCATGTAGTGGTGGAAGAAAAAGGAAAGAAAAGAGGCGGAATTCGAGCACTGCTTTGGAAAAGTTTAAAAGAGCTGCAAGGCTGGGACTCACCTTTCACCTATAGATGTTAAAATGGATCATAACAGAACTGTTTTGTTTTTCTATTCTATGATATAATAAATATATCACTCTTTAGAATAGACTTATTTTATCATTTTTCTTATGGGAAGTTACTTTAAAAAAATAGCCAACAGTTTTCGTTACTTTATTAGCAAAAAAAGCAATCAAGCAAACTGAATTACCGCAAAAGACGTGAAGTAAATTATCTTTGGCATTTTGAACACAAGCTGTGTGTTGCCTTAAGAAAAAAATAATCATGCTCTGTGTATGACAACATATCATCGTAAATACCCTTATCATCACCCAGGCAACAATACAAACATGATGCTCTGGCCTGAGCTCAAATAGCGAACCGGTATCAGCACCTAACTCCCAAACTAAGTGCAAGAACACCATCAAAGGAAGAATAAAAGGAGAGGAAAACTGAGTGGCCACATGCAAATGCTCACCGAAGAGGAAAACACAAACAGCCACGTTGCTGAGTGACAGAACCAACTCGGCCAGATCAGTTTCCACTTCCATGAAATCTAAACATTAGCTTGTTTACCCTCATCCTGGGATGAGACAGGCATGAGTGAGAAAGAGGAAGTTTGTGTCTCTTCAATCTAATATGGGAGTGTGTCCTTGGAGGAACATGAGACAAGAAAGGGGAGAGAGTGAGATAATATCCTAAACTGGAGGGAAAAAAGTAGAAAAGGACTCAACTTTTTACAGACAGATCAGAAAAGGCATGAATCACTAATAGTATAAAAGCACAAGTTTAAGAAGTGTTAATAACGTAAATACTTGATAAGATACTAAAGAATTCTCATGAAACGCTGGTTTGTTGCCATAAAGTACCTATTTGTGCACATGAAGTACTAACCAGTGGCCACAAAATATATATAGAAGGTGCACACAGAATACTAATTCCATCCATCCCTCTGCCGCCTGTCCATCAGGGTCATAGGTCACACACTCATACCTAAGGGTAATTTAGAGATCTGAATGAACCTAACTCATATTTGGACTTTGGGAGGAAGCTAGAGTACCTGGAGAGAACCCACACATACATGAGGAAACAAGAAAGACCCTATGCTAGGAATCAAACCCAGGACCTTCTAGCTGCAAGGGAACAGTTCTCCTTAAACTAATAGATTCCTAGAAAATACTAAGTTGTGCCAAAGAGGAACTTGTTTGTGCGCATTTGGGCAATTAACTGCATTTACAATATAATCGAAATTTAGAAAATAGCAATTTTCAAATCGCAAAGGCAATCAATTTTAGTCACACTACATTTACCAAAAGAGTAAGACAATGAATTTCTCCCTCCAACCCTTTAGGTGGCGCTAATACACATAGGGCCGGATTTATCAAGATCCAATTTTGCGTGCAGTAATTTGCGCTC